>NW_006239178.1:329026-341028 GCF_000226075.1 Solanum tuberosum | reverse complement strand
TCCTAAGGGAACCATCTTTCTTTCTCACAAATAAGACCGGAGCTCCCCAAGGTGAGACACTTGGTCGAATGAAACCCTTATCAAAGAGATCTTTCAACTCTACTGGTGCCATTATATATGGAAAAATAGATATAGGACGAGTATCTGGAAGAATATCTATACCGAAGTCTATCTCTCACTCATGAGGGACTCCAGGAAGATCATCTGAAAAGACTTCTAGAAACTCTTTTACTACTGAAACTGACTGAATAGGAGGTATCTCAACATTAGAGTCATTAACTTGGACTAAGTAGATAGACACACCCCTTAGAAACTAACTTCCTTGACTTAAGGTACGAAATAAAATGACCCTTAGGCACTGCTGAACTGCTTTTTCCACTTTAAGGCTGGATCATTTGGAAACTGAAACTTGACAACTCGAGTTCTACAATCAACTGAGGCATAACAGGCATGGAGCCAGTCCATACCATGAACGACATCAAAATCTACCATGTCTAACTCAATTAAATCATCCATGGTACTCTTGTGATTGGCGGAAATGGGACAATCACGATAGACTCTCTCTGCTAGAATAGACTCACTAATAGGTGTAGAAACACTAAATGGTTCACTAAGTTGCTCAGGAATAACATCAAAATTCATCGCAACATAAGGAGTTACAAAAGATAAACTCGCTCCTCGGTCTAGCAAAGCATAAACATTAGAGTTAAAGACTTAGATCATACCAGTGACAACATATGGAGAATCCTCTTGCTCTTGGCGACTGGTGATAGCATATAGGTGGTTTGATCCTCCACTAGTATTGGAAGTAGCCCCTCTAGGTGCAACTCTGTCTGGTGGAGCAACTGAAGAAGATGGGTTCTATTGCCCCCATTACCATTACCCTGCCTGTTCTTTGGACACTTTCACATGAAATGCCCATTCTGGCCACACTTGAAATAACCAGTAGAGCCCTCACGACATGTACTTGAGTGGTTCCTACCACACTTAGCGCATGCAGGAGGCTTACTACCCCCTTGCACCACTCTACCCTGAAAATGTGCAGGTTTGGCTCTGAAATTCTAACTATTGTACTCACTTTTGTTCTTAGGTGCAGGTGCACTAGCAGATGATGGAGCATGTCCCTTTTGTTTCTGTTGGAAGTAGCCCCTCTAGGTGCAACTCTGTCTGGTGGAGCAACTGAAGAAGATGGGTTCTATTGCCCCCATTACCATTACCCTGCCTGTTCTTTGGACACTTTCACATGAAATGCCCATTCTGGCCACACTTGAAATAACCAGTAGAGCCCTCACGACATGTACTTGAGTGGTTCCTACCACACTTAGCGCATGCAGGAGGCTTACTACCCCCTTGCACCACTCTACCCTGAAAATGTGCAGGTTTGGCTCTGAAATTCTAACTATTGTACTCACTTTTGTTCTTAGGTGCAGGTGCACTAGCAGATGATAGAGCAGGTCCCTTCTGTTTCTGTTGGAAGGATGACCGTTTGGCATTACTCTTCTGTTGCCCGGACTCATTCCCTGTCTTTGCTCTCTTATTCTTAAACTCCTCTCTATCCCTCAGTTTCTCTTCCTACACCTGCTACACATAGACCATCAACCTTGAGATATCTATGTCACCTATCAGCATTGCAGCCCTTCCCTCTTTTCTTGATAGACGGGACAACCCAGCAACAAACAGACTCATTCTACTCCTCATATCCACAACCATCTTTGGAGCATAACGGGATAGTTGGGTGAACTTCAACCCATACTCATGAATGCTTAAAGAATCCTGTTTAAGTGTGAGGAACTCTTATACCTTAGCCTCTTTCAGTTCTTGGGGAAAGAAACTCCCTAAGAAGGCCTCCTCAAAACAATCCCAACTCACAGGTGGTGCATCCTCAACTCGGTTCTTCTTCCATTGATCAAACCAAATCCTAGCGACACCCTTCATTTGTTATGCAGCTAGTTCCACCCTCTCAGTATCTACAACGTGCATGACATCAAATACCTTTTGCAGCTCCTCAATAAAGTTCTCTGGATCCTCAATAGTGCTTGAACCAGTGAAACTTGGAGGGTTCATCCTCAAGAACTCAAGAATTCTTGAAGTGTCAGCCTTTTCTTGTTGAGCTCCTTTTTGTTGCCCAACCTTATCAGTCACAACTTGACTTAAAATCCTAATTTTTTCCCTAAACTCAACATTGGTAACTTCTCCTTGGGGTTGCACTTCAGGTGCATTAGGTACCCCTTGCTCCTCAACATTACGCCTAGCAGGATGGCCACTGACATCTCTTTGTGGAGGCATGATTATCTGAAAACACGTGCAAGCACGGATTAGAAGGAAAGTTTTTAGAGATCAAACTCTAACACACAAAATGAGTGTGAAAGAAGTGAGAAATTTTAATAAGTGTTGCAACGTCCTAATTATAGATGTGGCGCGCTTCACACCGATAACTAGGACTCTACGGACACGACTTCATATACTCTCTAGGACTCTTGAACTCTGTGCTTTGATACAAAGTTTGTTACACCCTAAGCCTACACCCTGGGCAGGACTGGCACTCGAGAACCATTGTTGGCCCCAAGCGAACCATTGGCGTGACTTACTTACTGAGTAGAACACTTAGACATAAGAGAGAGAATCCAGATACAAGATAACTCAACATGTCTCAAAACTAAACTCAAAATATGTTAAGAAAATAAACATTTAATTTAGCCAAAGTGGCAATTCAAATTTAAACATAAGCCAATAACAAGATAATGACGAATGAACTAACATCTGACTGACTATCTATGGAGCCTCTAAAACAACTGAGATGGATGTCGGGACATCCCCACAACATCCTAATGAATTGATAATAATACTGAAAGCAATAAGAGGGATCCTTCGGAAAGTAAGGAGGCTCACCACAAGACTAAGACTGTGAAATGCTCAATTGGATCAACGGTGCGCTGGATACCGATCCGAGTTACTTGTGTCTACATCATAATAAGATGCAGGCCAAATGGAATCAATACATTGAATGTACGAGTATGCGAGGGGAATTCTAAAACAAGACATAAGCTTGAAAGGAACTGAAGAACTTACCTGGATCAACTCAACTCAACATAACTGAACTCATTTCAATATAAACAGTTTAAAACAAGTGCAATAGAAAGAAAAGTTGTTCAAAACATGATGTCAACTCTGTGTGTATGCAATGATACAAATAACTATGAAATGTATGTAAAAATACAATAAACTGTGTAGATAAGAATACAATTAATTCTGTGGGAGTTTCTCTAACCGACAACCATCATGTAAGAACTATTGTGATGATGTAACGTTTTGCCTCACGCTGCCAGGGCTGTCCTATATCTTGCCGAGGGTATAGAACCTGAACTACTAAGTGGATCCACTAGTCTATGCTAAAAAAGCACTAAGGAATCTTCTAAAAAGTATGACCCTTTTTACCCATGGTGGTTACTTGTTACTCCCTAGTATACACGCAAATGTACGTGGTCGCGTAAGTAATATAGATTCTTTAAGAAACGAGTGATCGTTCCCAAGGGACTTATGATCAATTTATATTTAACACATAATTTTACAAATAACAGTAAAAGTAACCTTTTCAAGAGTTAATGATTGATTGCTAACTATTACTAATTATAAACTCAATAAACGTAACTAAATGTGAACGACTTTAAGATGATGTTTCAAGCAAGTAAAGAGAAATTCCAGGGCTACAGCATATACTGAATATCATGTATCATATTATTGTCTTAGAATTATTTTCAGTTGTCAAGTTACTGGTTTATAGGGTTAATTGTATGAGTCGGGCTACACAACTCTAGTCGCCTACTCCAGTTAGCTATCTAACTACATCGTTGAGCGGGGATAAATAGACTAACTGACGAACATTTATATTTATCATATTTCGTAACCAAGCAAATTGTTCATCCGGGCGTCACTCCTAAACACAGATCACCACAATCAAATGGGTCGATCGAGCTCTCTATATTCTCTGGTTTTATCTAATCCCTCTTCTCTCGATTTTAAGATTAGACAATGTATTTATCTTATGGTGATCATGCATAAAATACTAAAACAAGAATATAAAAGTAACTTATAATGACAACCAAGAATTAATTCATAAAGCCTTTAATAATCAACAATCCATTCGTAGCTACAACCCCAGAACTAGGCCTTCTAGCCACTCATGCTATTAGAAAACCACAAAATACAATTGTTCATGCGATTTCCAAAAGATGAAAGAGTTTAGAAGATCAAAACCTATTACAAAAGACGAATCTTGCTCTTGCACACTAAATAAAAGTCGAACCCTAACAATGGATCCCTAAGGGTCTATTTATAATAGTTAGGGACAATAGAGTCCAAGTCTATTACAATTAGGAATCCTTTTTAATAATGTTTTTGTTGGAAACGTCGGAACAAGGGTGGGGCACCGCGCCAACTCGCACCTGGAAGATTGGCGCGCCGCGCTGCCAGTGCGCCCTAATGTAGCCCTAGTAAAAAACCCCTGGCGCGTCGTGCCTGGCCTGCGCCATGTGATGCTGGGGCTCCACGCCAACATTTGCTCCTGGCCTCACTCGTTGTTTGTCAACTCCTTTTCTTCCTTGACTCGATCTCTTCCTTATGAATCCTGCAAAATTGCTAATCATGTATGTTAGTATGCATTCATCGCACTCTTAAGCCAAAATATGCTAGTCAGATTAGTGAATGTCCTAAAACTTACGTTAAAGATGGGTAATTTGTAGTAATTGGGCATACAAATATGCCCAAGATCACCACCCCACACTTAAACATTTGTTAGTCCTCGAACAAACTCTATCTTATCAAATCACACTCTTAAACCTTGGACTCATCACCTCGCTTTACAATCGGCCAAACACATTTAATCATGATCTTGTGGAACACACTACATGCAATAATTTCAACTCTTTCTTATATTCTACCAATCAACAATTCACAACCTCGATGAATGACTCTTCTCAAATAATTTTGGGTTAATGCAATATCATAGAGACAAGACAAACAAGATTAAGCACCAAACATGTTTCGTGAATGCCCTCACCACTTTAAGTATAGCCTTTCTTTCACACCAACAACAATGTATTTCAATCATAAGGCTATTTTTTTTATAAAATTCACTCTCACACTCACAAATGAAGTTTGCACATATCCTAACATGCCATAAGCTTTCCCTTGGTGTACTTTAATTTTCACCAAGTGTTACTCATAGAATCAAGAGGACTTTCATTCGGTTGTAATGTCGGCTTTAGATAAGGGAGGATACATTTGGGTAAAATTAGTGACTCATCATCCCTAATGCACATGTTTTGTTTCCTTGCTAACATTCACAACTCTTTCTTCCCCTTTGAATTCCCCATTAGATGTTTTCAAATTGAATTTAACATCTTGCCTTCACTTTCACTTAAGCCCTCTTTTTGCACACACCCCTTTTTCTCTCCTCTTTATTTATATAATTTTTTTTCTTGGATTAGTCACCTTTGACTTAGGCTTTTTAGCCTTGGTCGAAGTGCACAATGTCCCAAGGGACCAGGGCCAATCACAACCTTTTAGGACTTATGGGTATCATTTGTCTACCTTTCTCCTTCTTCTCCACAAAATCAAACATTTCCACCCTATCCATTTTAACCAAAGTTGTCATTTTCTACAACTCAACATAGTGCATTAAGGATTACTTTGGGATCAAACTAATGGTACCAATAAAAAGGGATTCGGCTCAATTCAGTGGGTTAGAACAAAATCGAGGCTACACGGCTCAATGTGGCTAAGCTAGGGATATTTTATTTGGAGGCACATAAGGAAATTCAAACTTGGATATTCAAAGAAACGCCTCAATCATATTCCATAATTCACATAAGTTACTCCTTAAGCACACTTGGGGCAAGTTCTAGATGTTATTCAATACAAAAACTAAGCAAATATTCTCAACACATGGCATCATAACACACATAAGGACCCAATACTTGTAGCATGCTCACATAAATTGCATTACGGTGTTTCAACACATACAATTAAGCCCATATTCTTTATTTTCCATTTAGATTCAAGACAAAAATATTATGTTTGTTTTCAAGGTCACCATTTAAATATTACAAACAAAGTGTTACCACTCATGACGTCTAGCCAATTAACAAGACAAGATTTCAAAGTGCCAAAGAGGTAGGTTTCATACTTCTATTCCTAATGACTAATTTTTCCTTAAGACGGTCGTCATCCATCCATCATCGGGAAACGTCACTCCTAGACGACTCTAAGACTCAATAAAGCAATAAACTAGTCCTAATCGGTTCAATGGGACTATCCTCGAGAAAAGAACCGAAAACAAAATGCGAGGAACCCTCTTAAAAAATTAAAAAGACTCGATAAAGCAGTAAACTATGTACAATGAAGTTCAACTTCCACCCCGCACTTAAACAGAACACTGTTCTCAGTGTGCAAAATAAAACAAAGTGCAAAGGTAAAAGAGAACTCCTTGTCGGCCTCTAGGCCACGTGCTTCATATCAGCGGGTTGCCACATTAATGGCAGAATCCATAGCCATCGAGGTTGCATTACCATCTCCATTACCCGCATCAGTATCATCTCCGGGGCCAGTATCATCTGACTTATCCTCCTCCGAGCCATCCTCCTCATTAGCAGTGGCATCATCATCATCAATGGCTTCTTGGAATGCCGAGCCCATCTGACACATGTACATTGCACTATCCGTCAAAAGGTAACGCTCCTCTAGTGTCTCCATTTTATCCTCAGTCACCGAACGACTACCTATCCGCAGTTGTAACTCAGCCATTCCAAACATACGACCCATCCAACTATCATCACGAGCTTGCCTATCAATAGCAGTCAACACGGTCCCTTGGGATGGATCGTGCGCTTTAGTGCAAGTGATATCAACCAAGTGGTAGACTAGATGAGGGGAACGAGGGGGGCACACATCATGAACCTCCTCCTCAATCAATAACGCCCATAGGTACCTAATAATGATGCTCCCATAACAGAAACACCATCTTTTATTGGTCCTAAACTTAAGCATGTTTTTCTTTAAAATAGCCCCAACATTCACCGAAAAACCCTTCATTAAACGGTATATTAGCACCACTCTCTCCCTAGTGACATCAGTCGTATGCTTACACGCTAGTAGGATGCTACACACATTTTTCAACCAAATGCGAGCCTCCAAATTAAAGTGCCCATAGTGGAGAGTCAAGTGACGTCCCGTGTCTCTAACCCTATCCCACCTCGCAACAGAATTCACCCCACACAAAGTATGCCTAATATCACGATAAGGGGGTCTTTCAATCATTGCCAAAAAATTAGTAGTGTCACAATTTGGTGTTCCCAAAAATTCATTCAATGCTTCCACACTAAATCTCACCCATCTATCCCGAATGAAACCTTTGTTTATCTCAACACGACGTGTATTCCAATTCGCATAAAATTCACGAACTAAGATTAAATTTCACTCACCTTGATTCATGAATACATATTGGAGTCCTAAGGCATTGATTTAGGTGTGAATGTTGGGAAATTCCTGTTGCAATCTCCCCTCATTGACATACTCATCACCGAGGTACTTGGATTCTTGTTGACATCCGTACCAATCCTTGCCATAGTGCATCAATGCTCGCTCGCCAAATTTTTGGGGCGGCAAATTGTTGGTTGCCCGACTAGAACTTCCGGCAGCCTCTCCTTTCCTACCCCTTTTAGTACCCGAGCCACTAGCAACATTCTTACTCTTAGGAGCCATCTTTACACCCAACAATGGAAGAATATAAGAAGAGAAAAACAAAAAAAAATTGGGAAAAAGGAGGTAGGGGGTCGGGTAGGCAGTGGGGTGGGTGGGTTTGGAGGGTTTTGAAAATTTATGGGTTAGAATGGGTTTAAGGGTGTTAAGTTCAGGGAAAGAGGAGGGAAGAAGGTTTTGGTTGGTATTAATGGAGGAATTTTGGGATTTTGAGGAAGAAAAGAAGTGGAGAAGATGAAGAACTTTTAGGTTTAGAGAGAGTTTGGGGGAGGGAATGGTTTAGAGAGAGAGAGTTTAGAAAAGTGGGTTTATTTAGGTAGGTGTAAGAGTTAAAAGGTTGGATTTTTAGTGGGTCCCACGAATTTCCCAAGAATTATGATTTTTTTTATTTGTAGAGTCGGGGGCGGCGCACCTGGCAGGTTGGCGCGACGCGCTGCCGGTGCACCAGAAATGGCCTCTAGTAAAACCCCCCCGGCGCAACGCGCCTTACCTGCGCCACCCATTGTCATCATTGCTGAGGTCTGGCGCGATGCGCCTCCAGTGTTGAGCGTATTTCTTCAATTTTTGGGTGGTTTCTCCACCTATGACCTGCGCATCAACCAAACAATATGACATAATACTAGTGGGTTGCCTCCCACCCAGCGCCTTTGTTTTGGTCGTGGCACGACACATCTTTTTGTATTCTTCTTTATAACGTCTAAAATTCTATCAAACTAATGACTAGGAAAATAAAAACTCTACACCTAGGAATTTGAAACTAAGCTAAAATTTCTAAATTAAGTAAAACTACTATCTATTACATATCATTCACAGGTTGCCTCTCGTGCAGCGTTTGATTTAACATTGCGACACGACATAGCTTGGATGATGAATCATTTAGCTCAAGAGCCTCCTGATCACGATCCGAATCCACACCAAAGTAGTGTTTCACTTTTTGCCCATTTACCAAGAACGTAGGGCCAGTCTCACCTTTAAGTTCAACAGGCCCATGTTGTGCCATTCTTACCACTTCGAAAGGACCACTCCATTTAGACTATAGTTTTTCGAGGAATAACCTCAATCTAGAGTTAAATAGTAGTACCTTTTATCCCAGAGTGAATGTTCGAGCAGCTATGTACTTGTCATGCCACCTCTTCGTCTTTTCTTTGTAAAGCTTGGTATTCTCTTACGCGTGGAGCCTAAACTCCTCAAGTTCATGCAACTGATTCACTCGCTTTCTATCGGCCAGTTCGGGGTTCAAGTTCAACTTCTTAATTGCCCAATAAGCTATGTGATAGGGAGAAGTCCCTATGGGTGTCTTATATGCAGTCCTATATGCCCATAACACATCATCTAACTTTTCAGACCAATTCTTCCTCTGCGCATTCACCATTTTCTGCAAAATTTGTTTCACCTCTCTATTTGAAACCTCCACTTGGCCACTCGTTTGAGGATGGTAAGCTGTAGCAACTTTATGACGAAAACCATACTTAGCAAGAAGATTTTTAACTAGATGGTTAATGAAAGCTTCCACTAGATGGCGGGAAGGGACCCATGAAGTCAATACCCCACACATCAAAGATTTCCACCTCCAAAATGTTACTTAGCGGCATCTCTTGTCTTCTTGAAATAGTACCCAACCTTTGGCATTTATCATAGCCCTTCACAAAAGCAATAGAATCTTTAAATAATGAGGGCCAAAAGAAATAAGATTGTAGTACCTTATGAGCAGTGCACTCTCCTCCATGGTGACCTCCATATGGGCTAGCATGACAACTTTCGAGCACTTTGTGAACCTCATAATCCGGAATGCATCTTCTCACTACCCGGTCCACACCTTGCTTGAATAAGAATGGTTCATCCCAAATATAGAACTTAGCATCATGATTGAGCTTTTTCTTTTGTTGGGTGGTTGCACCCGGAGGATAATCTCCACTTACCATCAAATTCACAATGTTTGCATACCATGGCACTTGAGAGATATCCAATGCCATCAATTGTTCATCCAGAAACTCTTCTCGGATTTTCTCACCTTTATTCACATGGGAAAAATCTTCCAGCCTGGACAAGTGGTCCGCTATCTGATTTACAATACCTTTCCTATCTTTGATCTCAAGGTCAAATTCTTGGATAAGCAATATCCATCGAATTAGCCTTGGTTTAGCATCCTTCTTGTTAAATATGTACCTAATAGCTGCATGGTCAGTAAAAACAATCACTTTTGTACCTACCAAATACAATCTGAACTTGTTGAAAGCGAACACTAGAGCCAACATCTCCTTCTTAGTCACTGTGTAATTAGCTTGTGTAGAGTCAAGGGTCTTGCTTGCATAATAGATCGAGTGGAACACTTTATTCTTTCTTTGTCCCAACACTGCATCCACTGCTACGTCGCTTGCATCACACATGAGTTCAAATGGTAATTCCCAATCAGGAGCAATTAAGATGGGAGCTTCAATTAAGTTCCTCTTCAACATCTCAAAAGCTTTTAAGCACGTCTCATCAAAGTCAAACTTCACCTCCTTCTCCAAGAGACTGCACATAGGTCTTGCAATCTTGGAAAAATCCTTGATGAATCGCCTATAAAATCCTGCATGATCAAGAAAACTACTCACCCCTTTTTACAGAAATAAGAGGGGGCAATTTTTCAATAACTTCTACCTTGGCCTTATCAACCTCTAAACTAGACTTAGATACCTTCTGTCCTAGCTCTATGCCCTCTCTAACAAAAAAATGACAATTTTCCCAGTTTAGAACTAAGTTAGTGTCCTCACATCTAGCAAGTACTTTATCAAGATTCCGGAGACAAACCTCAAAAGACTTCCCAAAGACGGAGAAATCATCCATGAACACCTCTACAAAGTATTCCACCATATAATGAAAAATGGCCATCATACACCTTTGAAAAGTCACCGGTGCATTGTAAAGTTCGAATGGCATGCGTTTGAAAGCATAGGTACCATAAGGACAAGTGAACGTGATCTTTTCCTGATCCTCGGGGGAAATTAAGACCTGGTTGTAACCGAAATACTCATCTAAGAAACAATAGTACTCTTGCCTGCTAGTTGGTCAAGCATCTGATCAATTAAGGGAACGGGGTAGTGATCTTTTCGGGAAGCCTCATTTAGTTTCCGGTAATCCATGCAAATTCTCCACCCGGTCACCGTTCTAGTAGGAATCAACTCATTCTTTTCGTTCCTTACCACTGTCATACCTCCCTTTTTGGGAACACATTGTATCGGACTTACCCACTTACTATCAGAGATTTGGTACACAATTCCATCATCTAGCCACTTTATTACCTCTTTTTTCACCACTTCTTTCATCAAAGGATTTAGTCGACGTTGATGTTGTGCACTTGGTTTGTGATCCTCTTTCATGTAGATTCTGTGCATACATAACGCCGGACTAATTCCATGAATGTAAGCCATCTGCCATTTAATAGCTTTCTTTCTCCGCTTTAGGATCCTCAATGCCGCTCCAACCTGTATTTCAGACAACTCTGCAGAAAGTCTAATAGACAAAGTTTCATTAGTACCCAAAAATGCATACCTGAGGTGAGCTGGCAGTGTTTTCTGTTCCAGCTTTGGGGCTTCCTCAATGGGGGGTTTGGGTGGTGGCCCTAACTCACGCTCTAATGGTTCAACTCTCCGCTTGTGAGGCTCCACAAGTGCCAGATTCAGACATGTTTCTATCTCTTGAGCCTCAGTGTCTTCATCTCTCTTATTACCTATTAACACTCTTTCTAAGGGGTCTTTCGGCACAACTAACTGTGACTATACTATGCGATCAACCACAGTAATAGCAGACAACTCTTCATAAATAGAAGGCAATTTTAGAGCGTGGTAAACATCAAATACCTCTACCTTATCATGTGCCCTCATGGTTAATTGACCAGCTGCTACATCAATCAAATGTCCTACCCGTGGCCAAGAAAGGACGTCCCAAAATAAATGGAACTTCAGGATCGGGTTCAAAGTCTAAGACCACAAAATCTACCAGAAAAATCAATGAACCTACTTGCACTAACACATCTTGTACCACCCCCTCTTGCCTAGCAATGGATCTATCAACAAGTTGGAGAATAACAGTGGTTCGTTTTGGACTACCCAACCCAAGCTTTAGATACAAAGGATAATGGCATCAAATTTATACTTGCCCCCAAATCACACAAGCCCCGGGCATGAACACTTTGCCCAATTGTAATCTGCACAGTAAAACTACCCGGATCTTTTAACTTTTTGGGCAGTCTGTTTTGGATCCTTGAG
>NW_006239178.1:320529-328893 GCF_000226075.1 Solanum tuberosum | reverse complement strand
TGCAAAATGTCAACCAAAGGTAGATTAAGGTGAACCTATTTAAGGAGAGATAGAATCTTACCGAAACATTCATCTTCATTCTTATTTTTCAGCCTTTGTGGAAATGGAGGTGGTAATTTCTTTTGAGGAACGGGTACCTCAACATTGGAGCTTTTTACTACCTCTTCCACCTTATTTTCTTTGTTACTTACCTTAGTATCTCTCTTCTTTGGAACTAGCTCCTCTAATTGTAGCCCACTTCTAGTACTTACCATATGCAATTGTTTTGGATTGGGCTCAGTATCACCGGGCAGCCCACCTTGGGGACGTAAATTCAAAGAATTAGCCACTTGCGCAACTTGTTTCTCTAAACTCATTTGGGACATCTAGATGTTTCTGATGTTCTCATCTTGCTTATCTATCCTAGCATTTAATTTGGTCCCTATCTCAGTCATGAGCTATTGGAGTAGCTCTTCATTGGTCATTCCCCCTTTTGGTGCACTAGGATTTGAGCCTTGGTTAGGATTGAAGTATTGTTGCCCAGCCCCTTGAGAATAGTATTGGTTAGCCCCTTGCGCCTGATTTTGGTTTTGGTTCCCACCCCATGAGAAGTTAGGATGGTTTCTCCAACTAGGGTTGTAAGTATTGCCATAATTTTGTTGAAACTCCAACCCCTTTTGCGCATTTCCCACATAATTTACAAAATCAGGGTTTGCCTCACATTGCTCAGTTTCATGAGTTCCACTACCACATACCTCACACCAATTGGCTACCTGTTGTACAACGTTTACCGGTGCCTGATTTAGAGCCATTTGTTTAAAATGTAAGGTCATGTTATGTTGCATTTCATCTAATTTGGTATTTATGGGCAGTAGCTTGATCTACATCTAAGATCCCTACAGCCTTTTGGGTTGGGGTTCTAGACATTTCCCCCTCATACCCTTGGTTCCCTTCAGAAAGTTTATCGAGTAAGGCGAAGAACTCTTCACTTGTTATGGATAGGGCCTGTCCACCTGCTGCACTATTAAGAAGAGCACGAGCATTATAGTCTAAACCCTCAAAGAAAGTGTGAGCAAGTACCTCATTGGTTTGCATGTGGTGTGGGCAAGCATTCAACATTTGTTTGAAACGTGCCCATGCTTTGGTACATGTCTTCCCCTTGCTTTTGAACAAAGTTTTATTATCTCACCCCTCAGCTTAGCGGTTTTCTTGGATGGGAAAAATTGACTCATGGACTTCTTTGCTAGATCATCCCAAGTAGTGATGGAGTTTGGTAGCTCAGAGTTTAACCAACGTCTTGCAGCTCCTAACAATGAGTATGGACCTGTTGTACAACGTTTACCGGTGCCTGATTTAGAGCCATTTGTTTAAAATGTAAGGTCATGTTATGTTGCATTTCATCTAATTTGGTATTTATGGCAGTAGCTTGATCTACATCTAAGATCCCTACAGCCTTTTGGGTTGGGGTTCTAGACATTTCCCCCTCATACCCTTGGTTCCCTTCAGAAAGTTTATCGAGTAAGGCGAAGAACTCTTCACTTGTTATGGATAGGGCCTGTCCACCTGCTGCACTATTAAGAAGAGCACGAGCATTATAGTCTAAACCCTCAAAGAAAGTGTGAGCAAGTACCTCATTGGTTTGCATGTGGTGTGGGCAAGCATTCAACATTTGTTTGAAACGTGCCCATGCTTTGGTACATGTCTTCCCCTTGCTTTTGAACAAAGTTTATTATCTCACCCCTCAGCTTAGCGGTTTTCTTGGATGGGAAAAATTGACTCATGGACTTCTTTGCTAGATCATCCCAAGTAGTGATGGAGTTTGGTGGCTCAGAGTCTAACCAAGAGCTTGGAGCTCCTTACAGTGAGTATGGGAACAAAGTCAACCTTACATAGTCTGATGAGACTCCAATTGGGATGTATGTATTGGTAATGTCTTTGAAGGTCCTAAGATGGATTTGAGGATCCTCATGGGGGAAACCAATGAATTGTCCATTAGAATGGAGGATTTGTACCATGCTCTGCTTTAGTTCAAATCTACTCCCCAGTGGAGGTTTCCTAATACTGGATGCCAAATTGGCTGTGAGTGGGACTGCCACATCACGGACTAGTCTTGCGGGTACGACAGGCGCTACTCCTTGGTTATTCGGGTTCCTTTGGTTATTCACATTTTTTGGGTTATTCAAATTGTCTTGATTATCATCATCAATGTTTCCCGAAAGACCTAACCCCAATTCTCCATGTCCTTGATTCGACATTTTCCTGCGCTGGCATAAAATTCTTTCGGGTTCGTTGTAAGGTTCGACAAGTTCTCCTTTTCGAGCCAGACCTGAAAGTCAAGTGACTGCAATAAACAAGCTAAGATCAAGTAATTAATACCTGAATATTTTAATTGTAGACTTAACAAGATTGAATATAAATCAATTGCTAAGTCCCCGGCAGCGGCAACCTCAAAACTAGGGCGTTTAGCCACTCATGCTATTAGAAAACCACAAAATACAATTGTTCATGCGATTTCTGGAAAATAGAAGAGTTTAAAAGATCAAAACCTTTTTCAAAAGACGAATCTTGCTCTTGCACACCAAATAAAAGTCAAACCCTAACAATGGAGCCCTAAGGGTCTATTTATAATAATTAGGGACAATAGAGTCCAAGTCTATTACAATTAGGAATCCTTTTTAATAATCCTTTTGTTGGAAACGTCAGAACAAGGGTGGGGCACTGCGCCCAACTCGTGCCTAGAATTTTGGCACGCCGCGCTGCCAGTGCGCCCAAATGTAGCCCTAGTAAAAGCCTCCCTGGCACGTCGCGCCTGGCCTGCGCCATGTGATGCTGGGGCTCCGCGCCAGCATTTGCTCCTGGCCTCACTCGTTGTTTGTCAAATACTTTTCTTCCTTGACTCGATCACTTCCTTATGAATCCTACAAAATTACTAATCATGTATGTTAGTATGTAATCATCGCACTATTAAGCCAAAATATGCTAGTTAGTTTAGTGAATATCCTCAAACTTACGTTAAAGATGGGTAATTTGTAGTAATTGGGCATACAAATATGCCCAAGATCAGGCTACATGGTTTAGGGGGGCTGTGAGTTGTTTAAACTCTCCCCTATATCGGTGCTTAATACTATTCCCAAAATATGATACAAGCTCTTATGTTTAAAAACATACTTCTTTTTGTGATTTGAGATAATTGCTCAAAAACTTAGCTCAAAGGCTATGCTGGAAATCAAAGTTTCCTCTCTTGCTTCATTTAGAAAGCGATTACTCTTTTCTAAAAACTAGCTCAAAAGCTCTTTGGAAATCTCAGTTACCATTCTTATTTAAATGTGAAAACATTTTAAACTCTTTGGGAATACATAGTCCCCATATACTTCTTTGAAGAAATGAATTTCAAACTTTACTCTTTACTCTTTACTCAACTTGAACTTTAAGTCTTAAAACAAAGTTAAAAGCATTTGCAAAAGAGTTCTTGAAAAGACTTTAAGAAATTCCTAGACTTGGCTCTTAACTTTCCTTGAATTTGAATTTATGGATTCAAGGTCATGATTCGTGTTTCTGGATGATTTTTAGATGTTTTAGAAGTCATTTAGAGTATTTAGAATCAATGGAAAGTGTTAGTACACTTTAGAAGGACTTAAATAGGCTAAACGACGAAAAACTGGTGAAAACCAATGATTTGGGCGCATCCCGGGCGCGCCGCGCCAGCCTTAACTTACTGGGCCTTTTTTCTAGCGCAGTGCAGGCACGCCGCCCCAGCCACTCTGGCTCTATGGGGGCGCAACGCGCCTGGCCTTCCCCAGGTTCCTCTGACGAATTTTTCAACTCGTTTTCTGATCCTAAATCATTTTAAATCGATTCATTTTCTCAATACTTTCTTAGATTCAGATACCCAAAACATGTACACTAGAATCTAACTTGAAACAACTCTTAACATCGCTAAAACGTCTCAAAAAGACCCATCAATCACATGTAAGTTCAAGAATGAAAACAAGTCAAGAACACAACTTAAGAACATCAAATTCTAACTCTTTTAGGACGAAAATGGCTGAATTAAACATGTTTGGCGCGTGGGTGAATGGAACCAACGTTATGTGATCTCACATTATACCTCGCAGGGATCACCCCTTGACTAAATCCACGATCTTAGCTTCAAGAACTTGACGATTTCCTTACTTCTCTTTCTCTTTTCTCCTCTTCTTTTCTCTTCTCTAAAACCCTAACTCAATTTCTCGAAAGTGTAAACTGAACAAGTTCAGTTTAGACCCCAAAGTAATTACCAAAAACGAATTAAAATAAAAGGGTAAGGAAAAGAGCAAACTACCCTTCTAAAATTCGGATTGGACATTTCTTATTCGAACAGTCCAACTTCGAATGGACATTTCTCACTCATACGAACTCGGAATCACGCAAACTAGTGGCGTTGGAAAGATTATTCCAAGATCTTTCCTACGATATCTGGAAACACACCTAAATCATCCTGGGCTAGATGTTATGGTCATTTGAAGTTGACAAAAAACTCAACTTTAACACACTTAAAAATTTCCAGATTTTTTTATACTTTCCAAAAATGACTATTTCCACTTTTAAATTTCTTTCTAGTTCTTTCTAGTTACGGGGTCTTACATTACAAAACTTTTCAAAGTGGCTTGCATCAACAACAATGTACCCAATATCTTTTCATACCACTTTGATGGATAAAATTACCTTCACATTTGAAGGACCATCTTAAGAAACAATATGCCCAATAACCTTTCATACCACTTTGATGGACAAAATTACCTTCACATTTGAAGGACTATCTTAAGAACCCATAATGTTCTTCCTTTTAATTACAACAATGATGATCATTAACATTTTACCAAACTCATATTCATGCATTCAACCACCTGTCATTTTTAAGACATATTATGCACTGCTACCACATACATATAAGAGAATGGAGCAAATTAATTGGGTAAATTTCATGACTTTCAGTCAAAATTATAAAACATTATGTTAGTCATCATCATATCATCAATATAGTGCATTAGGACTTAAACCCAATGTCTTACCCATATAAAGACGCCTTTGGTTATAAATCAATGGGACTTGAACCCAACTTCTTACTATCATGGTGCACCGAGACTTTAACTTGATGTCTTACCCACTTGGTACGGTGAAACCTGAATTCACCATCTTACCTTAAACTAATGTCTTAATAAACCAAATGCATTACCAAAAATAAAAATTGAATACCATAAATATAATCTGAATTTGACTTAAAATTGAATAAAAATGAACAAAACTAATTAATTAGAACAACATTTTGAAACCAAATAGAAGTCCCAAGTAAAATAAACTAAAACATTTTAATAGTCCCTCCCAATATTGTTATGAAGATTATCATAATTTACTAACCATTTTAAAATAACCACAAAACAAGCTTTGTTAGTACAAATAATATATTAATAACTCAACAACTAAATATTTAGATAAAGAAAAATAAGGAGGTACAACAGTAACCAATAATGATAATTCAATGAATATGTATATGCCATATAACTCAATAACTTGTCTTTTGATAAAACAAAATCATAAAGAACAATTTATTTACAAATTATTAACTTACAAAACTAATTTTACTTTTTAAATATATAAGTGATCAAATTAAAAGTTTGCTCAAAGTAAAAGCAACTTGTTGGACTCATATGATTTTGAGATGGTAAGAAAACTAATGATGCATAATCAAAAGTAAAATATAAAATAGATTATATAGTAATTTACCTTCTTTTCGAGAGAAAAATAAACACAAATATTTTTTACCTTCTTTATATTTACTTTGCTTCAATCCTTCAATTGTAGAACAATCGTGCTGATAACGTGTTGTAAAACTAAAACAAAATAAGACAAGAAATATAGAAGATGAAAGCAATAGAAATAGGGAAACAAGAGATGAGAGTTTTTCTTATTATTTCAAGTCTTCAAATGTATACAATATGAACTCTTATGCCTCTATTTATAGTGTAACATAGAGGCATACAAAAGGTTAGTCATAAACATGACATTAACATGAATATAATGGAGGAGGTTATGAAAGTGAAAGGTTACAAGAATAATGGTTAAAAAGTTGGAGGTTATGGTTATCTTCATAATGGAGGAAAGTGATGGAGATAAAGGGTGAGAGTAACTTCTTGGTGTAGTTAACATCTACACTATAATATTTTATAACAGTGATAATATTAAAATATTATCTACACATCGCACACCTAATTATACCAATGATATTGGATATCTCAATAGTCATTTTATGCTTTTATTGGTTATTGAAAAAATAGATGCATTTAAGAAAGGCATTTGATAAAACCAAGTAGAAGCCTGACTGATATCCAATCAATAGTAACATTGGGTCTGGTACTTTGTTTTTCTTCTTCCTTTTGAATGAATTTTAGTCTATGAAAAAGCCTTTTTTTTCTTCATAATTTTTTAATACTCTGTTATTGGTGCTTTGCGTACTAATTTCAATTGGCTATAAGTTCTTCTTTTTTTTGTTGTTGAAATCAACTTAGTATTTTTCAATATGACATAGATTTGTTCAATTTGAATGGGAGTTTCCAACTTGAATACCATTCATATTCTTCTACTACTTATTAGTACATTTTGTTTCTTATGAAATTTATAAATGTCATTATTCTTCTCATCTTCTACATCATCACCTTGCAAATTACAATCCGAGTATAGTAAAAAACCCAAATTCATTCTAGCAAGTTGTAAAGATCTTTACTATATATATAGTGTACAAAAGTCTTGGAATTGAAACCATATCTGTGTAATTTGGGGATTTTAGGATCGATAAGTCATGTGAGAGTGGGAGCCTTTTTTTTAATGTCTGAAACATACATCCAATTAAATAACATTACCTACTTTTTTTCATGTCATTTGGGTTTAACCCAAATATTAACTTCATATATTTTTTTTTACTTACATCCAACACAAATAAAAAGAAATCATCTTCAATACATATAAAATAACTTTGTTTAATTACTAATAGCACTACTTAAAAAATATATGCTAAAATCCATCGGAGCCAGTCGAAATTTGAAAAAAACCCAGAGACACAACGAAAATCGTTGTACTTCCGTATGTTATTTTTTGCGTAAATATGCACAGAAACTATAAAAAGAAAATTATGTTTTAAAGAAAATCGATTGATGTCCGTTAATTTTTATATTTTTTTACAAAAACTAACAGACATCCATCGATTATAAAGTGCAAAACTCACATCGAAATGTATAAATAAAAATGATAAAAGTACAGAATTAGTAGTATGTATTAAATGGTACATAAAAGTGAATTGAAAGGATGGTTAATTGATAACTTTCAAAAAAAATTCCCTCTTCTAACTCTTACGTCATGCAACGCAAAATCTTTCTGATTTCGTGCCAAACCGGGTCTCCATCTTCGAACTTCCTGTTCGATGAGACCCCAGGTCTCGTTGTTTCCATTTTCTAGGTCACGCCTTAACCTCGTTAGAAAGCGGAGTTGGCTAGCTGCCGACATATCTTTTACGTCACCGACCACATGGTCCGCAGCATGTTTCACTGCATCGCATTTGCCGGGGCTGAATCCCCTTTCTTGAGCTATCGCCTTTGCTCGTTGGCAGAACTCCTTGATGCGTGTGTCTATTTTGCTGGGGTGACACTCTGCCTCTTTATACTCTTAGGAGGCGAGAAGCTCCCGTTCCCTTCTCCTTCCTTACTCTTTCGAGGATGGTTCAGGGGGAGCCGGTTCGGCGTCCGGCTGAGGAGGGAAATTTCAATCGATAGGCGGTATACCGATGGCTAGTCACAACAGGTGACTAGTGATCAAGGGTGTATTTTCAAATATAAATTTACATATACATATTTATTTTCAAGTATAACTATTGTGATATTAGCTAATATATATGATTAGATTATTTTAAGAATAAAAACAATAAGATTTGACCTAAAAAATGAATCGAGACTCAAAGTGTAGCGTCCTAGTTTGAAATGAAGTAATGTATGGTTGAAGAAGGTGGTTCGCAGAGCGGGGAATAGACTCCACGTTGGCCTCTGCACCATGCTTCAGTGAGAACAAGATTTGGGGTGTGTTTGGTATGAAGGAAAATGTTTTCCAATTTTCTCATGTTTGGTTGGATAAAATGTTTTGGAAAATGTTTTCCAAATCAACTCATTTTCCTCAAATTTAAGGAAAATTACTTCGCTTCAAATATTAAGGAAAACATTTTCCAAAACTTTCCTCCAACTTCAAATTACAATTTTTTTTGTTGAAAAAATCAATTTCTTTTGTTGAAAAAATTAATTTCAAGCTTATTTAAAAAAGAAAATTTCAACTTTATTTTTTTTATTTTTTTACCCCACTCTCACC
>NW_006239178.1:282783-320337 GCF_000226075.1 Solanum tuberosum | reverse complement strand
AAAAAACTTAAAGTTTGTTTTAAAAAATATTTCCAATTTCCAATTTTTATTTTTTCACCCTACCCGCGACCCTCCCCACCCATCAGTCCCCAACCCCCTCCAAAGAATAATTTAAGTTTATTTTAAAAAATATTTTTAATTTCAAATTTTTAGTTTTCTACCCCACCCCAAATAAAGATTAAGTTTCTTTTTTAAAAAAATATTTTCAATTTCAATTCAAAAATCATTTTCTACTCTCTAGTAAAATTAAAAGATATTTTCTCAAAAATGTTTTTCATTCATAAATCAAACACAAAAAAAAAAATTCCGAATTTTTTTTTCTACTCACCAACCAAACATGAGAAAATAAGTCAAAAATCAACTTATTTTCCAGGAAAACATTTTCCTTCATACCAAACACACCCTTAGAGACTTTTTTTTTTGCAATGGACGTGCGCCTTAAGTGAAAGCAAACAAGAGTCCGCAATGACCCTAGCTCACGGCGTGGATCTCCAACTCAACGATGGCATACACGCTGTACAATAGTGTTCTTTGGAACTAAACATTAATAAAGTCAAAGCAGAGTCCAATTGGATTTGTTGATATTTCTCACTATTATAAATAGACCATATGGACAATTTTTCTAGGGTTAACACTTCCAATAGAAAATAATTTTCATTGTTCAATGCTACAAACTACTTCATAATTATTCTTAGATTTAGTTTATTACTTTCATAGAGTAAGATATTCTTGCAAGAGCTACATTAATTCAATGTTTATTTTATTTATTTATTTATTGAAATGCAGGCCTTGCCCGGTTTATTAAACCAAAAATGATTATTTACATGACTTGAGCTAAAAGATGACCCAAGTCCATTTCCAAAAGACAAATAAACCAATTGATTTCTTTCTCTGAATGTGTTACGTCCACAATACTAGAACTTATAAATTGTTTAATCCTCTTCATCTCCGCAATAATTATTCATGGCACCTCCCAAATTCTTTCTAACTTTTTTTTTTGAGAATCACTGAGTCAGTCTCCATGACCACTGAAATTAAATTGTCGTTAATACAATGTTCCACAAAGAGGCGGAGCTAAGTGGGAGTTCGTGGGTTTGGACTAACCCAATAGCTTTTTCTTAGACTCTGTATTTGTATTAGAAAATCAAATAATATATATGTATTTAAGTTGTGAACTCTAAAAAAAATTGATTGACGGTTCAATTATCAAATCTTATGCTAGAGTGACCACATCTAGGCTCTCTCTAGATTTGCTGATGAAAGTGGTCTGTTACTTGTATTATGTGTTTCCGGACTTGAGAACCTACCCTCCATTCTACCATTTGAAGTCTATGTGTCTTACACTTCATATTCTTTAGTTACTACAATTATTTTTATCATAGAAATCTATAGTAGGGGTAAGGATAACGTATTCATCACGTTAATTTTTTTGTAGGATGGTGTTATTGTAGTGCATTAAGATTTTTTTTGTATGGATTGTCTTTTTAATGATTTCACATATTATGAACATGCTCATATTCTTCTTTGCTTGACAAAGGAAATTAAGATTAGAAAAAATGATCGTTAACAAGGATTTGGTGATGTCAACCCTCATCTAATAGGTTGAGCCAGAGATACGATAGCTAACCTGACACATATGCTTATCAAACAATCTAATCTAGATTCAAGTGCAGGAAGAACTTAGAGTGTAATTCTTTTAATTGATACCCGAGAGGCTTTACAAGACTGATAGATTTACCATTTTGTACAATAAATCCACATGAATGAGTTGATAGGAATTGTTTGTTTGAATTTCGATATATATCCAAGAATCATAACTCTATTTTGTTTTTCATTCATGATATAAATATCATAGTATAGTACACTATAATAAATCCCCAATAAATTCCTATTTTAAATAGTAATCATTAGATCGGATTTCATTTACAAATTCTAAGTTCTCTCGCCATGCTCTTTTGGGATTCGACCCAAATCTTGTTGGGTAAATATATTTTGATAGTGTTCAATTTGTTCCTAATTGAGGATGTAATTTGGACGACATCAAAATGTTGGAACTATTATAGGGGAGTGAGGTTTAGAGATTATATTTTTGTAGAAATTTATCGAGTGATTATTATTTCATAAGATACTCTGGTTGTTGTATTTAATAGATCTTTAGATGCGACCAACAAAGCTGTTGCTAATTAACAAAAGGAATTCAACCGCAATAGAGTTTTAATTACAAATAAAGAAAAATAGAGAAGAAATAATAGATGGTTTTAATGAAGTTCGAGTTGGCCTAATCCTCCAAACAAAAGAAAATAGAGTTTTTCACTATGAAAGAAAAGAATAAGTGTACAATGCTTTGAAATCTCTGACTACATCTCCTATATATAGATCTCAAGTATACTGAAACATATAAGGAAAAACTTCTCCCAATCCTAGAAGGACAATGTATTCATTTTCCAAATCTATTAGGGCAAATGATCTCCTAAACCAATATGAATTATGAATTTCCTAAAATATACCGAGGAAAAATTCAAGACATAATTAACAAATCTTCCCCTTGGCTTTAACCTTCTTCAATAGGAATAATGTCTTTGTGCCTTGCCATCAGCCCTCGAAAGGGCATACTGAGTACTATATAGACTAATCAAGTCTAGGCAATGCCTAAGCAATTATGGTGAAAATCTTACAGAAAATACTTCATCATGAACACTTATAGATAATTCTCATATCTTGAGGCGTGTCAAATTAAAAGCACCGTCCTTAAGTATATTTCACCCGATATATGTGTATTCCATAGGATTCAATAATCTCATCTAGTATAGAATTAGAAGCACAAAAACTGACAAAATTTCAAATCAAAGTGAAAAATAAGTACAAGCACCATACATTTTAGGAAGAAGAATATCTCTCTCTATCATTTTTTAAAAAAAATTCAAAGGATATCTCTCTCTATTTTTCCACTCCTCTCTCAAGATTACATGAACACGATTATATGTGCAAAGAGGACAAGCTACTAACGTCTCAAAGGAAAATAATTATAAGTATGAGAGTAAATGTCATAAAATACATTAAAGACAATTTGATACGGGCAATTGAAGACAATTTATTTTTGTCAAAGAGAGACATTGCACCAGCCATGTTTTTTAGAGTAAATTTTAGGTTTAGCAAACATAAAAATCATATTTGTATGCTATAGCTATAGTTTGTATTATTGCGCTCCATAGAAAACTTAATATTTGCTATGGAGCATCAAATTTGTGTAAATCACTAGCAGCCTCTCATTTGTATAAACCGCTGGCAGCCTCTCATTTGTATAAATCGTTGACATCTCTCATTTGTATAAATCGCTGATAGCCTCTCAATTCAATTTTATGTGTTTGTATATCTGCATGACATTTGAATTTGTATACAATTGAATCGAAATAAAACATTTGTATATCAAATCTCTCTCTCTCTCTCTCGCTTTATACAACACAAATTATACATTGTAATTTGTATAATTTGTGTTTGTATAAAGCGAGAAAGAGAGATAGGCAAAAGAGAATCGATAGGGAAAGATCTGTATTTGTATAATTATAAGTGTATAGAACGAAAATATATGTATTTGTATTTGTATATACATTTTTCTCTTGCTTTATACAAACACAACACAGTTTATACATTTGTGTTTGTATAAAGTGAGAGAGGCGAGGGAGAGTGACGAGCGAGATCTGGGAGAGTGGCGAGCGAGATTCGCTTGGGAGAGAGGCGAATGTCAACTGTTTGCTATGGGTTACAATTAAATCAAATTGTGGTTATAACATTTAATTTGAATTAATAGCTTACTAGTTTATACAATTTTCCCTATTTTTACCATGCCAATCTCATTTCACTCAAAGTAAATAAACATTAGAACTATAGGATCCTGCTTTTTAAATCAAGCATCTTCGTATTTCTAGTACCAAAGGGGAAAAAATTGGGAGTTGAGGAGCCAATTAGTGAATCCATCAGTCATGGTGATAGTTCAAAAGGGGACCAAGTTCATGGTGAGTCCCTTATTGAATTATCCTTCCACTCGGAATCTGTACCAACCTTTGGTACCCTTATTTTAGGAACCTGGTTCACCTCCCAAACATCTCCCTAAGATGACCAAAACCATGGATAAAATTTTGAGTTAAAAGAGGTTGTGTTCTACAAAGAAAGTCTCTCAAAGGGGCTTTGAGATTTTTGTGCAGGGGGAGAAATGGTTAGGCACAAGTGATATGTTATCACTTGTGTGAATATGTTTGTATTCCAAGTGAATTGTGTGAGGTTATT
Organism: Solanum tuberosum; assembly: GCF_000226075.1. Taxonomy (NCBI): domain Eukaryota; kingdom Viridiplantae; phylum Streptophyta; class Magnoliopsida; order Solanales; family Solanaceae; genus Solanum; species Solanum tuberosum. Next base: position 316,053 of record NW_006239178.1, on the reverse strand, counting down.
CTTCTCTCAAACCCTAGGCTTCCAGAGTGCAACATATAGAAGGAAGAGAATATACACAAAGCAGAGCAGCTATTGCACAAGAATTTAAACTTTCTCAAGTCAATAAATAAAAATGATTAAAGGTGAAGAACGAAGCCAAACAAGCTTAGAACTAGTCTTTAATTAAGTTGTTGTCATTGAGTCTGTAGTAGGAGTGTTATTGAGTTATTACATTTCTAACATGTAGCTACGCATTGTAATTAGCAAACTATATCTATGAAGCATAATTAAGCTATTTTTGAGTGAATATATGCAAAAATTCTCTTTATATATATATATATATAATATATATATATCGGTGTATATGCATTTTATTATTAAATAAAAATATTAAGTGCATAAGTTAGTGGGTATAAATTGTGGTAGAAGATGACTATTGGTTCTTGTAACTTATATGGCCATTAGTTCTTGTAACTGCCATGGTCATTAGTTTCTTGTAACTCATATAACCATTAGTTTCTTGTAACTTATGTAACATCTATCACATTTATCTACCCACATTACTACCCTTCATTCTACCTATTGATTATATGGAAGACTTCTTCACCTATAAATAGTGGTGTTTCTTCCTTTGTGAAGTATCTCAAGAAGATGAGTGGAAAAAAATAGTGTAAGGAAAGATGAAAAGTTTATATTGAGGTAGTGTAGTGAAACAGAGAGTTGAGACATATAAAAATATTCTACGTCTTCAACTCTATTCACTATACAAAATAGAGTATTTATATATTGAAGGAAGGTGTTCTTTTGTGGAGGTTTGCACTCTTTAACTAATCCATAGTTGTTTGAGTTGTACAACGTTGCTGGGCTGTTGTATCCTGGAGGGGACAAGTCAAGAGTATTACTTCTGGATCGGTGTAAATTATGCTGCAGTGGGATTGAATCTCCTTAAAGAGAGCGAGATATCCGCGCCTAAGCCTAAGGATTTGTTTATTCATTTTTGACATTTTATTTTCAACTGTAATATTTTGTATTTGTGGTATATTACACCATCAATTTTAAGGAGAGTCATGTTTTTGTTACAGTTTGAAAAGGTGTGGATATCAAGATATTTCTGCTCAAACGTCGCTCTCTTCAAGAGATGGAAGAGAAGAGGTGTACGACAAAATATTTTTGGACTTGCTCAATTCAAGTGGAGAAAAGGTAAAGGGGAAAAAAACTTTTTACCTAATATTTTCATGAATAAAGTGATTCTACTTTTCATGAAAAAATGATATTTAAATTCTTAAAATAGTGGGGGTTCATGAAATGAGAAAAAAGTCATTGTGAAAAAATGATTTTTGCATCTTTGAGAAATGCTCTAAAAATAGTATTACAAATGCATATATTTATTGTGGAATAAATCACATGTTGTTGTTTGGCTATAATGAGATGATTTTTTGCTTTAACACGAGAGTTATAAATTGTCCCGCCCCGAGGCTATCTCCTTGACGTAACACAGGACCTAGGATCACGAGTGACCCCAAGTTAACCCTGTCTCTGGCATATCATAAGCATACTATAAAATCACTGAATAAAACAAGTACTATGTGGAAGCTAAATCAATAGATAACTAGAAATGGGGAGTACCCAAAAAGTCTGAATGTATAAACCATACTAAGAGTTTAGTGATACTAAACAATCACTCAAAACTAAAGCTGAATCTACTACTATGTCTGAAAAAGCCTATAACTGGATAAAATTGCTGGGACATGCCCCTCAGCTAACTCTACTAAAACTGAAAACTGAATAAAAAAACTAGAAATGAAAAACATGTTTGTTGTCCTCGAAATATGAGGACTCACCACTGAAGCTGTTGAATATGGACTGATAAACGATCTAAGCGTGATCTGGATGTTGAGTACCTGAACCTACATCATGAAAGGATATAGCGGAGAGTATGAGTCATTACTTGTAATGTACTGAGCATGCAGGATATAGATAATAGTTGAACAAGATATATAAAACTGAACAAAGCATAACTGAGCAAATGACATAAACTGAGCAGAATATATATATATATATATATACATATATGTTGAAATATAACAGGGAACTGAGCTAAATGCAATGACGAAGTGCTATTGATGAACATAACATGCTGAGACTGAGTATTGAAGTATAAACTGAGTACATGGTCAAATGCACTAGACTCTAACTTTGGAGCTACTATTAACCGACATAAAACCACGTGAGCTAAACGTGGAATCCAATGCATACGCCCCATCGAGAGGACCCAATATACCTTTCCAGGGGTATAAAGGCATGACTGACGTGATCATTAAATATGATGCCCAACGAGGGGACTTATACTCCTACGGGGGCACGTAGTTCTAGTACTATGAGGGTATGCAGAACCCTAGCCCTACTCGGTGCTAAGCCAACTCCCAACTGAATATGTATATGACACAACATAACTAAAATAGTGGATAGCTCAAATTACTGAAATGCAAATCTGAGAATGCATATTTATATACTGATAATGTAACAATCAAATCTGGAGCATGATTATCTGTTTTACTGACCTAGCAAGTATAATTCATGAACTAAAAGAAATTATACAACTAGGGTTCTGAGTTTCATACAAGGAACTAAGCAAACTTTCCAAGAAATAAGCTAATTCAATTATGAATACTATAATAGCTAAATCACAACAATTTTCTAAGGTTTTAGAAACCCTAGGTCTAAACAAGATATAGAGAATCAAGAATCCGACTGAATTATAGGGACCTAGTGGATGAAAGGAACCCAGTAGTAAAATCTCACATACCTAATGACCAAATCTACGAAGAAATCCTTTGATTTTGGGGCTGGATATGAAGAAAACCTGCTGCGTGTTCTTAAGAAAACTGGCGCTGTTTCTTCTCCTCTTTGCTCTAGTTTTTTTTGGTGATTTTGATGAATAAAGGTTTTCGGTAAGTTCTGACCAAGTTACTAGGATTAAACTGGTTAAAACGACGTAGTTTAGGGGTTAAACGACGTAGTTTAAATGTCCAATGCATAGGGGAAAAGACCAAACGACCCCAACTTAAAATCTGACGAAGGCAGACCACGACGCCATTGACGGACCGTCAAAGGATCCATGGTCCATCGTATAGGTCATGGTTTCTGGATTGAACTACTGGTTTCTGGCACCCCACCCACGGTCCACTTCACGAACCGTGTGAAGGACCACGGATCGTGAAGGTCCCCGTGGTTCTTCAATTAGGGATGGGGGATCTACTGGCTCAGGACCATGGACCTTCTCACGGTCTATCATTAAGAATATAGGGCCCTTGGAGGGCTCCGTGGTTTGATGCCTCAACTCGAGAGGTTCTACCTTGCTTCCACGAGCCTTCCTACGGCTCGTGTGGTACTCCACGGCCCGTGAAGGGCTTAGTGGTCCACCACATTTTTGGCTGGGTGTAAACCACGAGCAGGTTGACAAACCGTGGTTCCCTTCACGGTCCATGAACCCCTCTGTGGTCCACCACTAAGTTCTAGAAACTGATTTTAACTGAACTGAGTTCCAAGAACATGCATATATGCTAAAATGCAAGAACAACTGAAGGAACCAGATACTAAGACTGAATTTACCCGAGAGTAAACTGAGGGACTGGGGAGAAACTATTACTTGAAGTTGAAGTAGACTCGGAAGTTAAGAGATGAGGATACTTGGCATTCATGGCTGCTTCTGCTTCCAAAATAGTTCCCTGTACGGACTGACTCCTCCAGAAAACATTCACTGAAGCGACTTCTTTATTTCTCAACCTACGAACCTGACGGTCAAGAATCTCAACTGGCACCTCTTCATAAGTGAGACTATCCTTCACAACCCCACTCTCTAATGGCACTATTGATGCTGGATCACCCACACACTTCTTGAACAATGAAATGTGAAAGACTGGATGAACCGCCGCTTGTTCTGTTGGCAACTCTAACTCATAAGCCACATTACCAACCCTTTTCAGGACCTACATTTCTAGGACTGAGCTTCCCTTTCTTGCCAAACCTCATCACCCCCTTCATAGGTGACACCTTCATGAAAACCCAATCATCTATTTCAAACTCTGTCCCTTTTCCTCACATCTGCATAGGACTTCTAACGACTCTGGGTTGTCTTAAGTCTATCCCTGATGAGTTGAACTTTTTCCATAGCTTGATGAACAGAATCTAGCCCAATCAAGGTTGCTTTACATACTTCGAACCAACCGATGGAGATTTGCATCTACACCTAGTTAATGCCTCATAAGGGGCTATCTGAATACTTGAATGAAAGCTATTATTATAGGCAAACTCTATGAGAGGTAGGTGATCATCCCAACTACCCTTGAAATCGATCACACAAGCTCTCAACATGTCCACTAAGGTGTGAATGGTACATTTTGCCTGACCATTCATCTGTGGATCAAATGTTGTACTGAGATTCACCTGGGTACCCTTTCTGAAATGATTTCTAGAAATGAGTGGTAAACTGAGGACCTTTATATGAGATGATAGACAAGGGAACCCCATTCAACCTGACTATCTCATTAATGTAGAGTTTAGCGTAGTCGTCCGCTAAATCTATAGTTTTGACAGTCAAGAAGTGAGCGAACTTAGTAACTCTGTCTACTATCACCCAAATGGAGTCACGCTATCTGCGAGTAAGAGGTAAACCTGTGATAAAGTCCATGTTTATCACTTTCCACTTCCATGTAGGAATGTTAATCTCTTGAGTCATGCCTCCACCTTAACCTGTTGACAATTAGGACACTTAGCCACAAAATCCGCTATGTCCCTTTATATGCGGTTCTACCAAAAGACTTCCCGTAGATCATGGTACATCTTAGTGGCACCTGGTTGAATGGAATACCTGGAGTTATGAGCTTTGGTAAGGATCTGCTGCCTCAACTCACTCACATTAGGAATACACAAGCGACCCTGGTAACGAAGTACACCATCTCCCCCTTAGGAGAAAACCTCAATTTTTTGCTGATGAACTGCACCTTTCAACTGAAGTAATATAGGATCACTATACTGATTTTCCTTAACCATTGCTACCAATGAAGATTTTGATCCATTCTGAACTGTCACCGCACTATCTGATGTGTCCGTAAGGCAAACTCCTAAGCGAGCAAGCTGGTGACATCTTTGGCTAACTCTTTTCTTTATTCCTCAACATGTGTTACACTTCCCATAGACAGCCTACTGAGAGCATCAACCACTACATTGGCCTTACCAGGATGGTAAAGCACATTCATGTCATAGTCCTTGAGGAATTCAAGCCATCACCTCTGATGAAGATTCAACTATTTCTGGGTGAACACATACTGGAGGATCTTATGATCTGTGAACACATCTACATGAACACCATACGATTAATCCTTCGGCTATGTCGAATGTGGAGATTTGGTCAGAATTTCAAATGTTGACCCAAGCTTTGACAACTCAAGCTCAAGCTCAAGCTATGACGGCTCAGGCCAATAAATATGTTGTGACTCATGTGAATCGTGATGTGAATTCGGCTGCTTCAAGGGTTAGGGATTTTGCTAGAATGAATCCTCCCAAATTTCATGGCTCCAAAGTTGAAGAGGATCCTCAAAGATTTATCGATGAGGTTTATAAAGTACTTGCTATTATAGGGGTGTCTTCAGAAGAGAAGGCAGAGCTAGCCGCCTACGAACTAAAAGATGCGACTCAAGTTTGGTATGATGGTGAGAGATCCGTAGGAGCGGGCCCGGTAGAATGGGAATTATTTAAATCGGCATTTCTTGATAGATTCTTTCCCCTAGAGTTGAGAGAAGCAAAGACGCAAGAGTTCATTAACTTTCATCAAGGAGGTATGAGTGTGAAAGAGTATGCTCTAAAGTTCACTCAACTATCCAAGTATGCTCCAACTATGGTGGCAGATTCAAGGGCTAAGATGAATAAATTTGTGATGGGAGTGTCCGACATGGTAGTCAAAGAATGTTGTACGGCAATGCTTATATCGGATATGGATATTTCAAATCTCATGGTGCATGCCCAACAAATGGAAGAAGAAAAACTCAAGGAAAAGAATAAGGAGGTGAAAAGAGCTAGAATCGGTGATGGAAACTTCTCCAATACTAGGTTCGACGGACAAGGTTGACCAAGGTTCAAACAAAGGTTCTCCAACCAAGATTCCTCAAATGATTCTCCAATGGTCAACAAGGAAAGGGTGTCTAATCCTAAACCTCAAGGAGGTAATGGTAGTGTATCTTCTATGGCTAGGCCTACTTGTGCTAAGTGCGGTAAGAAACATGATGGTAAGTGCCTAGCCGGCACGGATGCTTGTTTTAGATGTGGTAAGAGTGGTCATTAATTGAGGAATTTCCCAACACTCACGGCTAAGGGAAGAGAGGGAAAGCAAACTCCTTCTAGAGGTTCGAACTCCAATGCTCCAAAGCAAAACCGCTTCTATGCTCTACAAACCCGAGGTGACCAAGAGAGATCCCCGGATGTAGTGACCGGTATGTTAAAATTCTTTCTTATTGATGTGTATGCCTTGTTGATCCTGGTGCTACTTCATTTTTTGTGACACCCTATGTGGCAATGAGGTTTGATGTTCCTCCGGAAGTGTTATTAGAACCTTTTTCTGTCTCTATTCCTGCTGGTGATTCTGTGGTGGCTAAGATGGTTTATAGAAGATGTCCCATTTCCTTATCTCATAGAGTTACTCTTGTTGATTTGGTAGAGCTTGACATGTTAGACTTTGATGTGATTCTTGGTGTGGATTGGTTGCATGCATGTTATGCCTCTATTGATTGTAGAACTTGGGTGGCTAGATTCCAATTTCTAAATGAGCCTATCTTAGAGTGGAAAGGGGGAAATTCTATGCCTAGAGGTCAATTTGTGTCTTACCTTAAGGCTATAAAGATGATCTCGAAAGGTTGCTTTTACCATGTTGTTAGGGTAAGGGATGTAGATTCTGAAACCCCTTCTCTTGAGTCGGTTCCAGTGGTTAATGAGTTCCCGGAAGTATTCCCCGATGATTTGCCAGGTATTCCTCTCGAGCGGGAAATAGATTTAGGTATTCACCTTCTTCTGAATACACAACATATTTCTATTCCTCCTTATAGAATGGCTCCGGCCGAGTTGAAAGAACAATTGAAGGATTTGTTAGACAAGGGCTTCATCTGACCGTGTATCTCTCCATGGGGTGCTCCAGTGTTGCTTGTTAGAAAGAAGGATGGGTCTCTTAGAATGTGCATCGATTATCATCAATTGAACAAAGTTACTATTAAGAACAAGTATCCTCTTCCAAGGATTGATGACTTGTTTGATCAACTTTAAGGGTCTAGCTATTTCTCTAAAATTGATCTTCGTTTGGGTTGTCACCAATTGAGGGTGAGAGGGGAAGATATTCCAAAGACGGCTTTCCAAACTCGGTATGGTTATTATGAATTCCTAGTGATGTCGTTCGGTTTGACCAATGCTCGGGTGGCGTTCATGGACTTAATGAATAAAGTGTTTAGGCAATACCTATACATGTTTGTGATTGTGTTTATCGACGACATTTTGATCTATTCAAGGAGTGAGAATGAACATGTGGACCATTTGAGAATTGTGTTGCAAGTTCTTAAAGACCAACAACTTTTTGCAAAGTTTAGCAAGTGTGAATTTTGGTTAAGGTCTGTAGCTTTCCTTGGTCATATTGTGTCAAGCAAGGGTATTGAGGTATATCCTAAGAAGATGGATGCGGTCAAGAGTTGGCCTAGACCTCTATCTCCTTCCAAGATTAGAAGCTTTTTGGGTTCGTCCGGTTACTATAGAAGGTTTGTTTAGGGGTTTTCCTCCATTGTTTCTCCTTTGACGGCTTTGACTCAAAAGAAGGTTAAGTTTGTGTGGTCGGAAGCTTGTGAGAAAAGTTCCCCAGAGCTAAAAGATAGACTTACTTCAGCTTCGGTGTTGACCTTATTGGAGGGTACCTAAGGTTTTGTGGTGTATTGTGATGCCTCTATAGTGGAGTTAGGATGTGTGCTAATGCAAAACGGTAAGGTGATTGCCTATGCTTCAAGCCAACTTAAAGTCCATGAGAAGAATTATCCTACCCATGACCTTGAGTTAGCGGCGGTTGTGTTTGCCTTAAAAATATGGAGGAATTATTTGTATGGGGTCCATGTGGATGTTTTCACCGATCATAAAAGTCTCCAATACGTGTTTAATCAAAAGAACTTGAATCTTCGACAAAGGAGCTGGTTAGAATTGTTGAAGGACTATGACATGAGTGTCCTTTATCACCCCGGCAAGGCTAATGTAGTAGCGGATGCTCTTAGTAGATTGTGTATGGGTAGTGTGGCTCATGTAGAGGATGAAAATAAAGAATTGGTTCGTGACGTACATAGGTTGGCCCGACTAGGTGTTCAACTAGTGGATTCCACAAAGGGTGGTGTCATGGTTCATAATGGGGCCGAATCGTCCTTTGTGAAGGATGTAAAGTCTAAGTAAGAACTTGATCCTATATTAGTTGATTTGAAAGAGTCGGTACTCAAGAAGTCCGTTGAGGCTTTCACCAAAAGGGGAGATGGGGTGCTTAGGTACCAAGGTCGGTTATGTGTTCCGGATGTTGATAATCTAAGGGAATTTTTTTTAGAAGAAGCTCATAGTTCTTGATATTCTATTCACCAGGGAGCCACCAAGATGTACCGTGATCTACAGGAAGTCTATTCGTGGAATGGGATGAAGAAAGATACTGCGGGATTTGTGGCCAAATGTCCAAATTGTCAACAAGTTAAGGTTAATCATCAAAGGCCGGGAGGCTTAGCCCAAGATATAGGCATCCCCACTTGGAAGTGGGAAGAGGTGAACATAGATTTTATTGTGGTTTTGCCTCGCACCCGAAGGCAATATGATTCTATTTGGGTCATTATAGAAAGGATGACAAATCAACCCACTTTATTCCCATCAAGGTTTATTTTTCGACGGAAGACTATGCCAAGTTGTATATAAGAGAGATAGTGAAGTTGCATGGAGTTCCTCTATCTATTATTTTCGATCAGGGTACTCATTTACTTCACACTTTTGAAAGTCATTCCAAAAAGAGTTTGGTACTAAAGTTAAGCTTAGCACGACTTTTCATCCCCAAACCGATGGACAAGCGGGGCGTACCATCCAAACATTGGAAGATATGTTAAAGGCATGTGTAATAGACTTCAAGGGTAATTGGGATGACCATTTTCCATTAATAGAGTTTTTCTACAATAATAGCTATCACTCAAGTATCGGTATGGCTCCCTTTGAAGCCTTGTATGGTAGGAGATGTAGGTCTCCGGTTGGTTGGTTTGAGGTAGGTCAAATTGCTCTTATTGGTCCCAAATTGGTTTATGAAGCTATTAAGAAGGTCTGACACATTAGAGAGAGGTTGAGAATGTCTCAAAGAAGACAAAAGTTTTATGCCGATGTGAGAAGAAGAGACCTAGAATTTGAGGTTAATGATTGGGTCTATCTAAAGATCTCACCTATGAAGGGTGTGATGGGATTTGGCAAGAAAAGGAAATTTAATCCCCGGTATGTAGGCCCATATCAAATTTTGGAACGAGTTGGTAAAGTTGCCTATGAGTTAGATTTGCCAAATGAGTTGGCTCTGGTGCATCCGGTGTTTCATGTCTCCATGCTTAAGAAGTGTATTGGAGATCCAGTATCCATTATCCCCTTAGATGGGTTGTGAGTTGATGAGAGTCTTTCATATGAAGAGGTTCCGGTAGAGATCCTAGACCGGCAAGTCAAGAGATTGAGAAACAAGGAAATAACTTCCGTAAAGGTTTTATGGAGAAATCACTTTGTTGAGGGTGCTACTTGGGAGATCGAGGTCGATATGAAGTCTCATACCCTCATCTCTTTCCCTCTATTCCTATTCAAGCTTAAGGTAAGTAGTTCATCTTGAGTTTTCTAGTTTTTGGGAGTCATGTGTGTTATATGTGTTTTTCCATGATTTCCTTATGCTATGCAAGTTCTTGAGAAATTTATGTTTAGTAAGAAAATGAGTTTTTATGATTGATTCCTCTCATGTTGTTGTGCATTGAGTATGAGTTGCCTATTGACTTCATGAGATGAATTATTAAACATGCTTTAGTATGCTTTTGAGAGTAATTGCATATTGGCTCCATGATATTGTGTTGAGCATAGTTTTGGTTGGAGAAGGTAGTTCCTCCTATGCACATGAGAAATGTGGAATTTTCATGCATAATGGGTTGTTAGATGTAGTTCCTACTTCCTTGTGTTGCATGGATTATGTTTGAGATGGAGTTGAAGTTTCCTCCTATGAATGGTGCATTATTTTGATGTTTTATGCATGATGGGCAGCTAGTATTGAGTCTTTATTTCCGTAAGGTATCTAGATCTTCATTCAAGGAGAATTTTCCCAAGGGGGATATATTGTAACAGCCCGGAAATTAGTAGGCCAATATAGAGCTACATTTGAGGGTTTGAGGGTTAGAGTCATGGAGGTGGCCTAGGGCCAAGGGAAAAGGGCCAAGGGCCAAGGCTGCTCAAACCTTGCCAAGACACTGCCCCATGACCACGAGGGCTTCACGACCAGTGGTGGTCACCCCGAGTCGTGGTGCCACTCGTGGAGGTGGAGGCGGAGGCAGTAGCTTCCTTAAGGCTGCCCCCAAATGGCTCCTCCACACGAGCCACTTCACGGCTCTTGAAGCCTTAGATGGCTCGTGGGAGTGGACTTGATCATGCCTTAGTGGTTGAGGGTTTATGGAGGGTGGAATAGCCACTGCCTCAAGGCCCACGAGAGGAACTACGACTCGTTGCTAGCACCACGGCTCGTAGAGCCCCTCGTGAGGTTTGCTTGGGCTTGTGGGATAAAGGCACAAATTTCCTAGCCACTGCCTCAAGTCCACGAGAGGGACCAGGGCTCATGGTCCTGACCATGGCTCATGGTGCCCCTAGTGGTACCTGGGCAGGTCACTTTAAGTGAGGGGTGTTTTGGGAAATTTCGGTTTAAGTTCATTCGAAGTGAAGTCACTTTGGGTAAGTTTAGGGTCACTATATAAGTCAGTTTTAAGTCAAATTCACCCAAACTAAGTCATATTTTCACAACACCCAAATAATTCCAAAAGTTTATCTCCTCTCCAAAAATTCTCTCTCTAGAACTTAAAGGAAGAAGAAGAAGAAAGAAGGTGGAGCTAGGGTTCAAGAAGAAAAGTTTTCACACCAATTTCATTGGGTTTTATTGCTAAGGTATGGTAGCTTTTCATCCATGGAGCCCCTTCAAAACCCTAATTTCAAAGATAGAAAATCCCCAAAGTTAGGGTTTGACTCCAAAGTCATGGGTTCCTTTTAAGAAAAATTCCAATGATTGAATTACTCTATATTATGATTGAATTGATGATTTATTATGTTTTTTATGTTGAAATCCCTAAGAACCGCACCCATGAAATCCCTATTTCCCGATTTATGATCTTGTAATATGGGTTTGTTGATTATAGAAGAATGTTATGAGATTATGCTTGCAATAGTTTGTTGACTTAAATTATGTTATTATTCATGTCTAATATAGTGAATTCTAGATGTGTTTGATTGAAATGAGTTATGACCCTTGAAAAGGCAAATTATGATATTATGCATGATTTATGAAGTTTAGTATATGCTTTTAGAATAATTTGAGAGTGAAGTGTTCATGATTATGATAATGTTGTTGTGTTGATTAAAAGGCTATTCTCATGAATACATAATGAACATGATGTGAAAGGTTTTCTCACATGATGAATATTCTAAGTTGAAAGGCTTTCTCACCTAATTGAATCTAATATTACATGAAGACATGAACAGTGAAAGGTTATTCTCACGCATGATCTAATGAGCTATCTTAATGAAACAATTTATGGAGTAATAAGTACTACATCGGATTAATGCTTAGTACCGAGTGGATATTGAATATGATATGGAAGCTCTCACGATAGAAAGGTCGGGTTTCTAGAAGCAATCTCTTGAGATGGATTCTCCCCTATTAGAAAGGCCGGGTTTCTGGTAACAATCTCCTTATCCCATAAACTACGTGCCCCCGTAGGATATTTAGCTAGTGGATCCACCTAATGCTAACATACCATGGTGTTACCTTAGGCAAGTAGGACAACCCTTTTCGGTGTGGGTAACACCGGATTCCATGTTAAGCTCACATGGTCTATGTCGGTTAAGGCTTATTCCCACTATGATAACAATATGAACAGGAATATGAAGTATGAACTATGGTTACTCAAGAAGCTTTACTTAGCATGGGTTGGATTTATGGGGTCTTATTCATGCATTGCACAAGTATGCTTTGAGGGTAGTTATGATATGTTTCTCTTATGTTATGATGATATTTGTAATGAATATGCTTATGACTTATGCTTTTCTACTATCTTCAAAAATGATGTTTTAACTTAGTAAATTAAATGCATTCAAATAAAATGTCCCTTTTTGCATGTTTTCAAGGATTTTATGCATGGCTATCATACTTCGTGCATTTTTGTACTAATCCATATTTTTCCTACATTTTCCCCAAGTGTAGGGTCCGATTCTCAAGGTGGTCCTAAATGTGGCTAAAGCTTGGAATTGCTCATTTCTCCTAGCTTGTTGGTGAGTCCTCATGATTGGAGGACATATGTTTTCACTTAGTAGTTTCATTTCTTGTATTTCCTTTTCAGACTATGTTGTATGGGCTGTGTCCCTATTTGATTCAAATGTTGTAATAGATGGCTAAATTGAGACAAGTCATCAATCCATGGGATACTTATTCTTGATTGTGAGTTTATTCAACTGACAATAGTCAATGTACATTCTTAGAGAACCATTCTTCTTTTTCACGAACAATACTGGAGCACCCCATGGAGAGATACTGGTCTGATGAAGCCCTTATCTAGAAGGTCTTTCAAATGCTCTTTCAATTCCTTAAGCTCGGTTGGAACCATTCTGTAAGGAGGAATCGGAATCGGAATCGGCTGGGTATTTGGAAGGAGATCAATTCCGAAGTCAATTTCCTTTTTGAGAGGAACTCCAGGAAGATCTTATGGAAACACTTCCGAATACTCATTTACTACTTGGACTGCCTCAAAAGTTAGGGTTTCGAAGTTTGAATCCTTAACACGAATAAGATGATAGATATACCCTTTGGAAATCATCTTTCTAGCCTTAAGGTAAGAGACAAGTCAACTAGTAGGCACTGAGCTATTACCCTTCAATTCTAAGACTGGTTCGTTTGGAAACTAAAACAAAACGATCCTAGTTCTACAATCGACTGAGGCATAACAAGAATGTAACCAATCCATGCCTAGAATGATATCAAAATCTACTATTTCTAACTCTATAAGATCTGCTGAGGTAACTTTCTGAGAGGCTGTGATAGGGAAATTTTTGTATACCCGTTAGCCATAATTAGGTCACCAACTGCAGTAGAGACTGAGAAGGGTTCTGAGAGAGTTTCTGGATTGACACCAAAGTTTATTGTTATATAGGGAGTTACAAAAGAATGAGTAGCCCCTGTATCTAACAACGCATAAGCATCTAAATGAAAGACTCGTAATTCCACATCAAGAGGATCTTCCTAGTCTTGGCGAGCCTGGAAAGCATAAAACCTGTTCTGGCGCTGACTGCCACCTGTACCAGACGAAAAACCCTACTTAGTTGGGCGACCTGTTGGTGTTGCTGGAGTTGTAGACTGAGCCCTATTGGTGTTACTTCCTTGACCATGCCTAGCTGAAGGGAAATCCTTCAACCTATGGGCAGACTGCCCACACCCAAAGCATCATTCCCTGCCTGCAAGACATTCGCCCGGATGGTTCTTACCACACTTTGGAAAAGTCATGTTACCTTAAGTACTTCCTCGAGACTTAGAGCCTGATGCCCTACCTTTCTGATCCTGTCGAAACCTGGGGGATGGAGCACTAGCTGATGAAGGTGCGGAGGCTGTAGATTTCTACTGACACTGTGAGTGATTCCCACCGCCTAACTTTTGCTGAGAGTACTCATAGTTACCTGTTCTAGAAATTTTGTTATCCTTAGCCAATTCCCTAAGCTTATCCCCCTCAAACTGTTGAGCGTGAGTCATGAGTCTAGAGATGTCCATATCCCCTAAAAGCATAGCATTCCTGCACTCGGTCTTCACCAGATCGGACACCCCAAACAAAACTTACTCATTTGTGCCCTTGGATCGGCAACCATGTGAGGAGCAAACCTAGATAGTTGGGTGAACTTCAGCTCATACTCTTGGACCAACATTGAACCCTACTTCAAGTTCATAAACTCTTGTGCCTTAGCTTCTCTCAACTCCCTTGGGAAGAACCTGTCCAGAAAAGCTCGGCTAAAACACTCCCAAGTCACATGAGCTGCATCCACACCCCTGTTTTCCTTCCACTGCGTGAACCATATGTAAGCCACATAGTTAAGCTAGTAGGATGCTAACTCCACCCTATCATTACCAGTCACCTGCATCACCCCAAAAATCTTCTTGACCTTATCAATGAATTATGTGGATCCTCACAAACCTGCGACCCTAGAAACCCAGGTGGATTCATCCGAACAAAATCTTGAGCCCTGGCTGCAGCTGATCCACTATTAGTATTTGCAAGATCTGGGCCTGCTGATTGTTCTAGTTAGCCATACTCTGAGCCATGAGCTGAATCACATTATGAAATTCTGCATTCGTAGCCTCATCGTTTGGGACTGGAGGAACTGTGTTAGCATTGCATGCATTAGCATTCCGTGCGTAAGTTCTATGAGAAATCATGATTTGAAATGCATAACGACATATTAGAGTTGGATCATACCCACGCACAATAAAAATAACAAAGAAAGTGAAGTATTTTTCCAAAACACTTTGCAACCTCCCTCTCATAGATGTAGTGCAGTTCACACCTATGAAAGAGACTCTACTTAGTGCGGCTTTCAGAAATCCTAGGACTCTTCAACCTAATGCTATGATACTAAGTTTGTCACACCCCGAGGTTACCCCATTGTTGTAACATGGGACCTAGGATCCTGGCATATCATAAGCATACTATAAAATCACTGAATAAAACAAGTACTATACGGAAGCTAAATCAATAGATAACTGGAAATGGGGAATACCCAAATAGTTTGAATGTATAAACCATACTAAGAGTTTAGTGATACTGAATAATCACTCTAAACTATAGCTGAATCTACTACTATGTCTGAAAAAGCCTTTTATTCAACAGAGTTGCTGGGACACGCCCCTCAGCTAACTCTACTAAAATTGAAAACTGAATAAAAAGACTAGAAATGAAAAACATGTATGTTGTCCTCGAAGTATGATAACTCACTACTGAAGTTGCTGAATGCGGATAGATAAACGATCTTAGCGTGCTCTGGATGCTGAGTACCTGAACCTACATCATGAAAGGATGTAGCACAGAGTATGCGTCAGTACTTTCAATGTACTGAGCATGAAGGATATAGATAATAGATGAACAAGATATATAAAACTGAACAAAGCATAACTGAGCAAATGACATAAACTAAGTAGAATATATATATGTTGAAATAAAACTGGAACAAAGCTAAATGCAATGAACAAGTGCTAATCATGAACATAACATGCTGAGACTGAGTATTGAAGTATAAACTGAAAGCCTAGTCAAATGCAGTAGAGTCAGATTGTGGAGCTACTATTAACCGACATAAAACTAAGTGAGCTAAACATGGAGTCCGATGTATACGCCCATTGAGAAAACCCAATATACTTTGCCAGGGGTATAAAGGCATGACTGCATGATCAATAAATCGGATGCCCAACTGAGGGGACTTATACTCATATGGGGGCACATAGTTCTGGGACTATGAGGGTACGCTGAAGCCTAGACCAACTCGGTGCTAAGCCTACTCCCAAGTGAATATGTATATGACACAACATAACTGAAATGCTGAATAGCTTAAAATACTAACATGCAAATATGAGAATGCACATTTATGTACTAATAATGTAACATTCGAATCTGGAGCATAATTATCTGTTTTACTGACCTAGCAACTATAATTCATGAACTAAAATAAATTATACAACTAGGGTTCTGAGTTTCATGCAAGAAACTAAGCAAACTTTCCAAGAAATAAGCTAATTGGATTAGGAATACTATAATAGCTAAATCACAACAATTTTCTAAGGTTTTAGAAATCCTAGTTCTAAACAAGATATAGAGAATCAAGAATTTGACTGAATTCTAGGGATCTAGTGGATGAAAGGAACCCATTAGGTAAATCCCACATACCTGGTGACGAAAGCTACGAAGAATTCCTTCAATTTCGTGGCTGGAACTGAAGAAAACATGTTGCGTGCTCTTGAATAAACTAGCTCTCTTTCTTCTGCTTTTTGCTCTAATTTGTTTTGATCATTTAGAAGAATAAAGGTGTTTGGTAAGTTCTAACCAAGTTACTAGGCTTAAACTGGTTAAAACCACGTAGTTTAGGGGTTGAACGGTCCAATGCATTGGGGAAACACCAAAACGACCCCAACTTAAAATCTGACAGAGGCAAACCACAACGCCATTGACAGACCGTCAAAGAAACTATGGTCTGTCGTATGGGTCGTGGTTGCTATCCAGAGCTACTGGTTTCTGGCACCCCACCCACGGTCCACTTCACGAACCGTGTGAAGGACCACACACCGTGAAGGTCCCCGTGGTTCTTCACTTAGCAATGGGGGGTCTTCTGGCTCAGGACCACGGACCTTCATACGGTTCGTCATCAAGACCACAGCCCGTGTAGGGATCCGTGGTCTGATGCCTGAGCTCGGGAGGTTCTGCCTTGCTTCCACGGGCTTTCCTACAACTCGTGTGGTGGTCCACGGCCCGTGAAGGGCTCCGTGGTCCATCACTTTCTGGGTTGGGTGTGAACCACGAGTAGGTAGATGGACCGTGGTTCCTTTCACGGTCCGTGAACACCTTCATGGTCCACCACTTTTCCGGCTGGTCAGGTCTGCTAGGTCTGAGGTGTTACATAAATAAATTATGAAAGTCATGTTGAGTAGCCATTAAACATGAAATCTTTTGGTGAGATAAATTTCATTCTTGGAATGAAAAAACACCATAACACATGTGAATGGAATTTTCCTTGTCAAGTCACATAATATTGAAATACAATTTTGTTGGTTGTGTGAGTCTTGCAACTCCTTTCGATTCAATTGTGAATATTGTGTGACAAAGAAAGAATGAGTTTGGAAGCCTATTAAAAATATGAGACATGTGATTAACTGCACTTTATATTATATTGTGTATAAAGTATAGCATGTACTAGTGACAAGTGAATTGATTTTACTATATCAAACACTTTATTTTTAGAAATTAATGTTTCTAATTTTGATTAATTGTTATAGTACCAATATAATGGTAGATTAAAAAATCATTATTATAATGATAAATTCAAACTCATGAGAAGAAAACCCAATATTATGAGATCATATTGATCACCGGTATACCATCAATATTAACTGTGTCAAAATAATTTATGATAATCTTGTAGATTCATGACCTAAGGCCTTAGCAAGATAAAGAGTCTGAAGCACATCGAGGGGGATAAAATTGAAGCTAAAAGAAAATTCTAAGTTATATATTAGGAAACCCAACCTGGGGACTAGAGATCCTATAACCAGGTTCAATGGGAAGAACGAATCATATGATGACTTGTTGTGAAATGCACTTTTCTTAATTTTACTCAATCCCTATGATATGAGTGCATTTATCCTATAATTATTTGTGGAGGTAGAGTCTTTGAACTCTTAATGAAAATCTGTATCTCGTATGAGTGGAGTGTCAAATTATATGAGCACCCTTGACAAATTTCACCTATGTGAGTGTGAAAGTAGGTTGATTTCTATGAGAATGAGCTTGTTCTCAAAAACACTCATGAAAACCAGGATAGCACAAGGCCGTAATGTGCTGGCTAAAAAAGCTTATATCAACACTTTGATTGTTGTGTGTAAGAAATGACATTTTATTTCCCTTAAGCAGTCATAGTTCAAGTCTAAGATACTACTGACTCTGGAGTAAAGATTATTGTTTTACTAAGTGAAGGTTCAATGCAGAGAACACCTTCATTATGCATAATAGTCTACCTTCAACTAAATTGTAAATAACTCTCTTATCTTAATATTAAAATGAGTGGGGGAATGTTGGTGTATATGCATTTTATTATTAAAATAAAATACTAAGTGCATAAGTTAGTGGGTATAAATTGTGGTTGAAGATGACTATTGGTTCTTGTAACTTATATGGACATTAGTTTTGTAACTCTCATGGTCATTAGTTTCTTGTAACTCATATGACCATTAGTTTCTTGTAACTCATGTAACATCTATCACATTTATCTACCCCTATTACTACCCTTCATTCTACCTTTTGATTATATGGAAAACTTCTTCACCTATAAATAGTGGTGTTTCTTCCTTTGTGAAGTATCTTAAGAAGATGAGTGGAAGAAAAATAGTGTAAGGAAAGATGAAAAGTTTATATTGAGGTTAGTGTAGTGAAACAGAGTGTTGACACAAAGAAAAATATTCTAAGTCTTCAACTATATTCATTAGACAAAAGAGTGTATTTATATGTTGAAGGAAGGTGTTCTTTTGTGGAGCTTTGGACTCTTCCACTAATTTGGAGTTGTACGACATTGTTGGGCTGTTGTATCCTAGAGGGGACAAGTCAAGAGTATTACTGCTGGATCGGTGTAGATTATGCCGCACTGGCTTGAATCTCCTTAAAGACAGCGAAATATCCACGCCTCAACCTAAGGATTTGTTTATTCATTTTTGTCATTTTATTTTCAACTGTAATATTTTGTATTTGTGGTATACCACACCAACAATATATATATATATATATATATATATATATTGGGAAAATGGGGTAAAATCCCAAAATGGTATGCCAAAAATCATCTCTGAAGTCACTTAGGCGAACACATGTTCGCTTAAGTGAACCCCACTTAAAATGGGGGTCTTACTTTCGAGAACCAGGCTTCGCTTTCGCAATCATCGCTAAAGCAGCTCTGATTTGCTTAAGAAAATCCCGCTAAAATGTGGCCTATCGTTGTTGCGACCCAGCCTTCCATAAACCAAAGAATGCGAAAACAACCAAGTGTTTGAGAAAGAAAGGCCCGCTTTAGTGAACAACCTCTCACTAATGTGAGCACACTAGCCATCAGAAATTTCAGCCAACTAAATCAACAAATGGACCATCGGGATTCTTTCAGAATCTCGTTCACACAAACCAAATATGCAATTTGACTAAACTTGCTGTTCTGGACTCAATGGAACTATCAAAATACGAATTTGAGATCTCCTTGAACCGACATCCATGAAAGTAACAAGAAATGAACACAAAATCTAAATGGGTAAAACAAGATCGGGACCTTTGAAAATTCATCCAAGACCTCACCTAGTCCTAACATCATCCCCCGAATCCAGTAAAACTCTGTGAATTCCAATCCGAGGATCCAAACCCCGAATATTGACCAAAGTCAATCCAAATGCTAAAATGTCAATAATTTCTAACTTAGGACCTCAAATCCTCAAAAAGACTCCGTATTTAAAACCAACAACTCTCTAAGACTAATTTCCACATTTCGGGACTGATGGAATGGGCAAAATTCCATTCTGACACTCGAAACTCCCAAAGATATCAAAAAACCACTTTTTAACAACTTTAGCTTTTCAATAACAAAAAACATACATAATTCACAACGTTTTAGTCAAATTTCAAAACAAATTTCAAAATCCAATCAAAATTAGCTCGGGGTTAATAGCTGAGGGGTAAAATGATAATTTTATGATTTTTTTAAAAAAAAAGACCAATTGGGTCATTACATAAACCATCACAAATATGCCTTTTTTGAATATTCTAGATACTCCCAATATATCAAGAACATCTATATCTATATCTATATCTATATCTATATTACCTTAAAATCATGAACTCTTAACTTAAATGTTAAATTACTATAATATCCCTAACTTAGGTTGTGACTTTTCTGATAAGTTGTGATTTTTTTCAAAGGGTTGTAATTTTTCGATGAGTTGTGACTTTTCCAAAGAGTTGCGCCTTTTCCAAAGGGTTGCGACTTTTTCTATAAGTTGTGACTTTTCAAAAGAGTCGTGACTTCTCGGAAAGGTCATGAATTTTTAGATAAAACACAAAAAACACTTGTTCATACTACCCTTCGTTGACAATAAATAGAGGGGTTTCCTCTCATTTTTCAACCACAATTTTTTTAATCTTCTACTCTTCTTCTTGTTCTTCTTCTTGCATTTTAAAAAATTTCGTGTGATTAATTGTCGTTGAGTGAGTTCGAAGTTTAGCGGAATATGAGGTACCACTATTCTGATAAAGTAAATTGTTCTATCCTAAGAGGTATATTCCTTAACCTCGAGTACTTGAGGAACATAATTTTGATCATGTAATAATTAATTTTTTGCTTAGTATATACATTAGTATTTAATGTTCCAATATATGAGTTAACGTGATGTAGTCTAAATTCATTTTTTTAGTTAACAATTCCTCTTGTGATGTAGATATATGCTTCTGAATATCTTTTTCAAAAGTTATTAAACTTCTCAAGAGTTAGAGAATTATCACAATTCTTTTTTTTTGATGCTCAAGACAAAAAAATTACTTTATTTATCAATACTACTTATGCGATTTAGATTGTTAGGAAGTTTGCTTCAAAATAATTATTACTATATAAACATTGTCCTTTTGTTTTACTGATTTAGTATTTCTTAATATTTAAGTATTTTCGATGAAGAAAAGTTTATATGCCTTGTAAAAAGGTCAATTGAAGTGTGTATTAGTTTAATTTTTATTGTAGTCTAAATTCATTTTTTTTGTTAACAATTTCTCTTGTGATGTAGATATATGCTTCTGAATATTTTTTTTCCAAAATTATTAAACTTATGAAGAGTTTGAGAATTGTCACAATTTGTTTTTTTATTGATGCCCAAGACAAAAGAATGAATTTATTTATCAATGCTACTTATGTGATTTAGATTGACAGAAAGTTTGCTTCAAAATAGTTATTACTATATAAATATTGCAATTTTGTTTTACTAATTTACTATTTCTTAATATTTCTGTATTTTTGACAAAGAAAAGTTCATATGACTTGCAATAACGCCAGTGGAAGTTGTATTTGTTTAATCTTTATTGTAGTCTAAATTCATTTGTTTTTGTTAACAATTTCTCTTCTTATTTAGATATATGTTTCTGAATATCTTCTTCCAAAATAATTAAACTTCTCAATAGTTAGAGAATTATCACGATTTATTTATTTTTGGTTCTTAAGACAAAAGAATGACTTTATTTATCAATGCTACTTATGTGATTTAGATTGTCAGGAAGTTTACTTAAAAATCGTTATTACTATGTAAACATTGCTCTTTTGTTTTACTAATTTACTATTTCTTAATATATATCAGTATTTTCGACAAAGAAAAGTTCATATGACTTCTAATAATGCCAATTGAAGTCCGTATTAATTTAATTTATATTATTTATTTAATAGCTAATTTTTATGAGATATATTTACAAGATCTTTTAACATCAAAATATATTATTTTAATTTTTTTTGAGTTCTTTTATTCTTAAAAAAAAGCTCACAACAAATGAGAAAATATGTGAATATATATGTATCATTTAAAATTTATCATTAACAAAATAAATTTTATATTCAGTAATATGGAATAAACATTTTCATTTTGTCCCTAAACTAAATTAAAAGCTAATAACTATAAATAAAAATAGTAACATTAATTAAAAGTCCTATTTATTTATGTAAGTATAAAATTTATTAGAAATTCATCTATTGCACATTAATTCTTTAGTTATAACGTTATAAATTCTCTTAGTTATTACTAATTACTGCATATGTCTCTTTTACATTCTTTAGTTATAATATTATGAATTCTCGTAGTTATTACATTAATTATTTCTATCTTCATCTTTCCTTATATTAACTTTTGACCAATAATTTTTCATATTATTATACCGCCCCATATATGTGATAACACGGTGTTGTTATTTCTCCTTGGACAAATCATGCTTGGTTGAATAAATTGAAAATTATTTACAAGTATATGAACTATATCTTTGTTGGGTGTAAGATAAACATGTGATTATATATATGATTTCACAGATATAATATATTCTTTAATTAATTTTAGTTTTTTCGGTAAAAAAAAGGAAACCTTTCTCAGTTAACTATGGACAGTCAGATATCTATCTTTGATCTATGTACACATACAATCGAGAAGTCAAATATGAGAGCCAACAAAAAGAACGTCATCTATTATGTTATAACTTATAAAATAAATATTAATATATGAAAATAGTTCTTAAAATAAAATGTAGTTGTTCTCCACATGTTCATATGACTTCTAAACAGGTTAAGTAGAATACATGTGCAAAACACATCTGGTTAGATGACAAGAAAAATACACAACAAATATCGTCTATAAGGTAATATTAGTGAGATACGACTAATTACATCATTGAACATCATCAAATTGAAATAAATTTATACATTATAGCATTTAACTAATAAAATTTTTCATTGACCATCTTCCTAGGTTCGTGTTAATAACACATATATATGACGATCCACATTGGATATTCACAAAAGAATCTGCAATATTATTTAGTGCAAAGCTTATTATTCAAATCTTCACTTAAATTTTCTAAATTGATAATCACATGCAACGCACGTGTTGAAAATCTAGTATTTTAAATAAGTATATGAGTCTATTGATAAAAATGTTATTATACTTTCATTCCGAACTCAAAAAGTCAACCCTAAGCCCGCAAGGTCAGAGCAATAATTTTATTTCAAAATTAGTTGTGTCACAAATATGAAATTTAATCAAAATCCAAGCTCGAACTGGACTCCAAATCATCAAAATGTGACTCATCACTTTTAGGTTCAAAAATCCTAATTTCTAACACCCAAATGTGAATTAAATCACAAAGCAAACAATATAATATAGGGAAAATACCAAATTTAGAGTTAGATTATTACCCTGAGATAAAATGAGTAATTCCTCCTTGAGAATTACCAAAATTGAGCTACCATACTAAAAAAAATCTTAAATTGAAGTCTATGTTCAAATTGGTGATTATTTCGTCCAGGTCTTAATCTTTTTTGCGAATGTGTATCACAATTGAGAATGTGATCAAGTGATCCGATAGAACCCATCACAATCATGACGGAACAATCACAAACGAGATTCCTCATCCAGAACTGAACTAGCAAACTTTATCCTCTGCAAATGCGGCACTGACCTTGTGAATGCATAGAATTCCTACAATTATTCTTCACAAATGCAACCTAGCCCTTGCATGCATGGAGAAGAAAACCAATTACACCAACAATTGGGGCATTAACTATGAAAAAAAGCTCTATTTCACCCATCAAACTCATCTAGAAAACCAAATTGTAAATTTTTATGGCTCACGGAATTATATTTTATTTTAATAATTAATATAAGTTAAATCCTAAACATGTGTGAGGAAGTGGAAAAGTTACCTAGTAACTTCCAACTACCCATAAAGATGGGGAAGGGAATTTACCTAGTAACTTCAAACTATCCATGAAAATGAGGAGTTACTTGATAGTTTTAAAACTACCCACCATCTCCACAACTCACAATGATGGAAAGTGGTAATAATGTTAAAAAATCTTAAGATTAAAAGGGTCCTCTCTCTGCCAAAAAGTTATAGTCTTATCTATCAAAGCTATTCATAAAGTGTAAGGTAATAGAGAGAAACAACTTTTGAAGAACAATAAAGAAAGGACATCCGCTCAATTCAAATTAAGATTCTCGAAGAATACTGATGAGTATGAGATTTGGACTCATTTAGGGCTTTGTTTATATAAATTTAGTGTCCTCAAATGCTTATTTTGTGCCTACAACTGATGTAAAACTTTCGATTTCTAGGTGTGTGGATTGAGGGACAAAACAAGGACACTAATTTGCAAAAAGGAATAAAATGAGCTGAAAGAATGAAGAAAGGCAAGCCTAGTGATTGCCAAGTCCACTTGGCGAGTCGCCGAATGGCTATCTGACCACCTAGAGTTCCAGTTTGCCAAGCCCTGAGGGAAGAAACCAAGTCGGCGATGAAAATGAGCAGTCGGCGGATCGCCGAGTAGTTCCGCGATGCAGTGCTAGATTGCCCAAAGTTACAGACCTTGAGGATGCTATATGCCAAGGGAGAAGGGTGTTGGAAGTGACCAAATGGCGGCTCACCGAGTGGTTTGGCAGACCCGACTTACTTCGCCGAGTGACTCTTCGCAATACATTTTTGGTGACTGTAAATAACGGGACAAAACAAGGACACTAATTTGCAAAAAGGAATAAAATGAGCTGAAAGAATGAAGAAAGGCAAGCCTAGTGATCGCCAAGTCAACTTAGTGAGTTGCCGAATGGCTATCTGAACGCCTAAAGTTCCAATGTGCCAAGCTCTAAGGGAAGAAACCAAGTCGACGACGAAAAGGATCAGTTGGTGGATCGCCGAGTAGTTCTGCGAAGCAATGCTAGATCTCCCAAAGTTACAAACCTTGAGGATGCTGAATGCCAAGGCAGAAAGGCGGTGGAAGTGACCAAAGGGCGGCTCGCTGAGTGGTTTGGCGAGCCTGATTTACTTTGCTGAGTGACTCTTCACAACACAGTTTTGGCGACTATAAATACATTTTTGAACATTTAGTTTAATATCAACTACTCTTTAGAACAATTTTTTATTTACGTTTTGATCATCTGGAGAGAATTTTCTCTAGTTTTTCCTAAGCTTTGACGGATTGAAGAAATTTACTTTTGAGAAATCGGAAGTGGGTCTTTAAGAATCTTCAAATTGTAGCATTGTAAGGACTAAATGACTCTTACCCATTTGATGGATAATCAATTTGGTAATGATTTTTACCTTTTTATGATGTCTAGCTAAAACCCCAATTCCTGGGATGTGATTATGTGATTATGGGCTGATTTAGCTTATGGGTATTGCTAATTGTTAGCTTAAATGCTATTTAAAAGTGAGTTTAATCATTAATTATGGTTTAATTTTTGAATATTAGTTGCAAATGTAGTTCTAGCTTTGTGTTCTAGGCTTGCTCGTGAGAGAGGTTTTAGAACTAAGGTTTTTGATTGATGGTTTGTGGGTATTGGGTTGATCTGGGTTCAACTCGAGAGAGTGAATCATGAACCCTTTCCGACACATTCAACTCGAGAGAGTGAATGGATTAAGGTGTGGGCTGCTCTTATTTTGCATACTTGTTGATGTTTGAGAGAAATCAACTTGATTTGGGGTAAATTGTTCGAGAGAAAGTTTACCTCCACTATAGCTTAGCCTACTCACTAATATCTAGCTATTTTCTAATAGGTGCAATTACCCATTTGTCTATATTAGCCTATAATCGAATCACATCCCAAGAACCCATCTCATTACTGTTATTTCGTATTGTTTGTTGCTGTGTGTAGTCAATAATTAAAACCAAAACCCCCCATTTGACATTTGTGTCACCCCCTGATTTTAATGATGTCTTTATTCGATACCTTTTATTCCTATGACTGATTTGACCATGTTCATACTTCCCAATTGAATTTGAAACACGTACCGCTCCCTGTGGGATTCGACCCCAACTCATTTAGTTGGGTTGTATACTGATTTACGATCGTTGAACACCTAGAATTGGATGAGGTGTGCTTGAAACGTCAAATCAAATACTATGGCTGATCCGGGTATGTATTCTTGATTGAATTACTACATTTATATATATGTGAAAATCATGTAGTTCTACGATCATGAATAATTGATAGGATTTACGAATGTTTAGATTGTTTATGTTTTCACAATCCCTTTAATCCTTACATGTGGTATCAAGAGCCTGGTTTAAGAACTAGTGATTTTCCATAGAATTAATGTTGCCTTTATTTGAAAACGGTAATGAGTATTGACTTAATTGTATGGCTGATTTGGGTAATGATTATAATGTCTCCCGTGCCATCATTTCAATTATTTTAATATGGAGTTGAAACTTTAAATTAAAAATAAAATAAAGTGTTAAATTACTGCCTCTTTAGTGTATTGGCAATACTTCATGGATGTATTAATCAACTACTTTGTATTTATTTTATTATATGGATTAAGATTATTATGTTTTGAGTAGTTAAGTTTCACTCACTGAAAACTTGAATTTGTATTAGAACACTTGTTCTTTTTCTTTTAAATTAAGGAAATAAATGTTAGTAATGACCTTCAAAAGAAGTCATGTGAATTAAATAGTAAAGTGTTGATCCGTATTTTTTTTTGCTTTATAACATCACTGTATATATAATGATTCATATATGCATAATGTTATTATCCCTTATTATTATACCAACCTTGCCATATAAAGGTGTTTAGTATTAAGGGAAATAATTATTCACTATTATGATGTATTTTATTTTTGAAATTATGTATATGTGATTCGTTAATCACCAAAGTGGTCTAATCTTTAAGAATAAATAATTCCGAAATAAATAATTAAACTTATATTTAAATACTCATTGATTTTGATGCTTATAACCGATATAACTATTTTGGGTAAATTGATGTTTTTGGTTATAAGATATCTATGGATCACCCAAAGGTTGATTATTTATTTTATAACCATTTAACATTTAGTAGATAATTTAGATGTTTCATTTGTTTTATATATTTATCAAAAGATAATAAATATTATTGATGGACACATTAAAAATTATTGAATTATGTTAAATTCTCATTAAGCATCATTATGTCTAAAGTTGTATTTTGATGTTTCGCCCAAAGGAAGACATCAATATACATTTAAGAATATATAAATCAATTCAGAATCTAATAGTATGTGTTAAGCTCATTACTCAAAGTAATAACAAATGAGCATGTTCTATTTGTAGCATTTGCTCTTCATTTGCTCTATGCCCCTCTTATGACCTTTAACGGTCTTCACATCTCAGAGTGGTGTGAACAGATAAAATTCCATCTTGGAATTTTAGATTTTGATGTTGCACTTTACACTAAGAAGCCAACTGCTATTATTGAAACTAGTAGTATTGAAGAAAGGTCCTATTATAAGCACTGTGATCGATATAACAAACTGTCCTAATGTTCATATTGCGGGCAACATTAAGACTACTCTTTTAAAAATTGAGAATGCAAAATACTTTACTAAAACTTGTGGAAGAATCCTCTCAAACTGATAAGTCTCTTGCTGGGATACTTATGGGTACTTTGACCACTATGAAGTTTGATGGTTCTCGTATCATGCATGAGCATGTCATTGATTTCGGTGTAAATAATTATTCGCAAGAGTTCAATAAGGATAGGGTGTCTAACCCTAAGTCTCAAGAATGACAAACATAGCACCTAAACTTAAGTCATTGGGAATGGAAGTGGAATAAAATTTCCTTGTACAATTCATCATCAACTCATTACCGTCTGAGTATGGTCCTTTCCAAATGAACTATAACACCATGAAAGATAAATGGTACGTGCATGAATTGCACAGAATGCTGGTTCAAGAGGAAATAAGGTTGAAGAATCAAGGAACCCACTCCATCAACTTTATAGGTCACATATCCAAATAAAGACTAAAAAGATTGGTTACAAATGAAACTCTTCTAGATTTAGATTTCACAGACCTTAACATTTGTGTTGACTGTATTAAATAAAAAAAACAAAACATACAAAGAAAGGAGCCACAAGAAGCACACAACTTCTTGAAATTATACACACAAATATATGTGGTTCTTTTGATATTGCATCTTTTAGTAAAGAAAAACATTTTATCACTTTTATTGACGATTTTTCACGTTATGGGTATGTCTATTTGTTGCATAAAAATCTCAACCGATAAATGCCTTAGAGATCTTTATTACTGAGGTTGAAAGACAACTAGATAGAAAGGTGAAAAGAATTAGGTCAGATAGAGGTGATGAGTATTATGGAATATATGATAAAACTGGACAACACCCAGGTCCATTTGCTAAATTCCTCGAAAAACATGTCAGATGTGCTCAATACACAATGCCTGGAACACCACAACAAAATGGTGTAGCAGAAAGGCGTAATCGAACATTAATGGACATGGTAGGGGTATGTTAAATAATTTACCTTTACATCTTTCATTGTGGATGTATGCTTTAAGGACTGCCATTTACTTACTTAATAGGTTTCCTAGTAAAAAAGTTCAAAAAATTGGAACTGTGGACTAGTAGAAACCTAGTTTAAGGCACTTGCATGTTTGAGGTTGCCGACAGAAGTTAGAGTTTATAATCTACAAAAACAGAAACTAGATTCAAGAACAATCAATGGTTTAATCATTGGTTATCCAGAAAAATCAAAAGTATATAGATTTTACTGTCCTAATCATAGTACAAGAATAGTTGAAACTGGAAATGCTAGGTTCATTGAGAATGGTGAAGTTAGTGGGAGTGAAGAACCACATAAAGTGGAAATTAAAGAAGTTAGGGTGAGAGTTCATCTACCTTTTACTTCTTTTAAGGTTGTTGTTCCTGAAGCTATTGTAAAACCTAACAATCAAGAAGAACAACAAATCGATGCTCCTGCTAATCTCAATGAAGTGATAATTGATGAACCTACAGTAGATGTACCACAAGAAGTAGCATTAAGAAAATCTCAAAGACAAAAGAGATCTGCTATTTCTGATGACTATTTGGTATATTTACACGAGTCAGAAATTGACTCGTGAATTGATAATGATTCCGTTTCATTTTCACAAGCTATTGAAAGTAATTATTCTGATAGATGGATAAATGCTATAAATATGAGTTGAAATCAATGGAATATAATGAAGTTAGGGACCTTGTTGAATTTCTTGACGGTTGTAAAAGAGTTGGGTGTAAATGGGTCTTTAAGACCAAACACGACTCTACTGGCAACATTGAGCGCCACAAGGCCAGAATTGTTGCCAAAGGTTTCACTTAGAAAGATAGCATCGACTATAAAGAGACATATTCACGTGTCTCTAGAAAAGATTCACTCAAAATTATAATGGCTTTAGTAGCTCATTATGACTTAGAGCTACATCAAATGGATGTGAAAACAACTTTTCTAAATTGAAATTTGGAGGAAGAAGTTTATATGAATCAACTTGAGGGGTTTATATTAATGGAAAGGAACACATGATGTGTAAACTTAAGAAGTTAATATATAGAGTTAAACAAGCTTCATGACGATGGTATCCTAAGTTTAATAAAACTATTGTAACTTCTGGATTTAAGGAAAACACTGTTGATCGGTGTATATATCTGAGGGTCAGTGGGAGTAAGTTTATTATTGTAACAACCAGGTTCCGTTGTTAAAGGAAATCCAACGGGGAAATTTTTTGGGCCGAAAAAGTTTTTCGTAGTAACTTGATATTTCCCAACCTAGTCCAAATTTGGATGAAATCGGAGTCTGTGAGGTCTAGGAAAATCTGGTATCAATTGGGTAATCTAATTATGAATTTGATCACATGAGTAGATAGAGAAGTCGTTAAGGAACCCGTATGACTTTACGGAATTGAATTCATGCGAGTAGAACTCCCAAAATTGATCTTAGCGTGAACACGTAATTTCTGAGTGTCATTGGTTGAAGGTATATTGTGAAATGGGGTCTTGGAATTATTAAATTAGCTCACTGGTTCCGTGCAAGCCGCAGGGGTGGGATTTTTGCCACCAGGGCGGGACTATTGTAGCGGTGTGAGGATCGCAGTAGCGGGTCCGATGATACTTAAGTCGGAAATAAACACCAAAATGTCTTTATTCTGCACTTTTCGACTATGAAAGCAAGGAGACGAACCCCGGGCGATTCTTGGCAGTTTTCCACCATTTTTAAGGCTAAAGGTAAGGTTTTAACTCCCCGAAACCATTTTTTGATCCGTAGAATGTACTCTAGTAGGTAGTTATCGAGGCCGAAGAATTTTGATCTGAGAATTATGGTAGGAAAAGCCCTAATTTGGATAGTGGGATCATAAGTATGATCTAGGGTTGATAGAATTGTTAGTAATTCGGGTAATTAGTGATTGTTTATTGATTCAGGTGTTACATTGATTGTTTGTAGGCCAAAAACAAGCGGAACGAATTCGAAAAGGGAAGAATCAAGTTTCTTAGGGTTTCAAGCTTGCTTCGAGGTAGGTGATGGTTGTGATTCTATGATTGTGTGATATATGTTTGTTCTTGCTTCATTATGATACATGTATGTATGCGAATGTGGCAGTATTGATCACATTAATTGTAAATGAGGATATATGAATGATGAATGCCATGAATCATGACTTGATTGTATGATTATGAGAATGTACTTTGTGATTGTGATTGTGATTTTGGCTTGTTGAATGGATCGGATGTTGTGCTCCGATACACTAACTTGGATCGGTTACCACGTTCCAACATAATCATTGGATCGGGTACCATGTTTCGGTATGCTAACCGTTTGGGTTTGGGTTTGATGAGAGAACCAATGACTTGACATAACTGTGATATTTGAGAATTGTGAATTTGTACGTTGTTCTTAAATGATGATGATATTGTATATGTTCGATGTATGCATGTTGTTATATTGTTGTATGACTTATATATGTTTCACTTAGTGGGATGGCCACGTGATCCTACCAGTACACTGTGGTTATGTATTGATACTACACTTGTTCTTTCTTGTTGAGTACATGGCATCTTCAGGCAGCTATTGACAAACCTAGTTTAGAAGATCAATAATCGTCGATCGAATTCAAGGGTGATCCAGTTCTTCCAGGCTGTCATGAGTTCTCCTTTCTTCTTTGTCCACCTTTCGGACTTAGATTTTTCTTGTTAGTTAATTAGTTCATTAGTTTGGGGTTGTATCCCTTCTTGTTTAGACTTATGGATATTGTTAGAGCTTTTGTACATTGACTTTCACGTTCTAGGTGATTTCCGCATTGTTTAGTTTTTAGATCTTTTGGAAGTTTATGGGAACTTTAGTCTTTAACTATTTAACTTTCTTCCGTAAATTTAATGTTGGAGTATTTGATTAGACTTGGTTAACTAATTAGTGTTAATGGTTCTCCCATCGGAGGGTTAGTGTGGGTGCCAATCACGATGGTCTGGGTCGTGACAATGTTGGTATAGAGCCTAGGTTCATTGATCTCGACGTACCAAAACGAGTCTTGTAGAGTCTTGCGGAACGGTATGGAGACGTTTGTACTTTTCTTCGAGAGGCTATAGGACTTTAGGAAATCTCTCTGTTCTCTTGTCTCCTTTTGTGCTATAACTTGATTCCAATTGGTATCTGTCGATTTGAATTAGTATCTAACCTCCTTCAATTTTCTATCCGCAGATGGTTAACACTAGATTCAACAGCGTCAGGCCCATAGCTCCCGTCAATGCTCCAGCTGAGGAATCTGCATCGAGAGGTCGCGGTCGAGGTAGGGGTAGAGGAAGAACTAGGGGTAGAGTCCGAGGAAGAGTGGCGCCTACTAGAGATGGGGTACCGGTCGAAAATGTTCACCAAAATGAGGCCTCTCCCATGCATTATGAAGAGATAGAGGAAAATGTTGAGGTTGAAAATGTTGAGGAGGTTGGACAAGAGGAAGAGGTGCAGGCTGAGACAACAAGCATTCCTCCCATCGACCCAGTGTTAGCTCAGTAGATCATGTCATTCCTGAAAGGGTTGGTTGGTGCTGAAGTGCTTCCTTCTATTCAAGCAACTCAAGATCCCACCAATCCTCCTATTGCTATCACTGTCCCCAATGTGGGAGGGAATGTAGGTAATGATGCTTTCTTCCGTCCTTTGTTGGGTTATGTTATGACTGGTAATGAGCATAAAATGTTGACTAAATTTTTGAAGCTAAAGCCTCCTGTATTTCTTGGATCTGAGAGTGAGGATGCTTATGAGTTTATCTTAGACTGCTATGAGAGGCTTCATAAGTTGGGAATTGTCCATCAGCATGGGGTTGACTTCGTGACTTTTCAGCTTCAAGGTGAGGCTAAGTAGTGGTGGAGAGCTTATATGGAATGCAAATCTTCAGTTTTACCTCCACTTACTTGGACCCAATTTCATGCTTTGTTTTTGGAGAAGTATGTGCCTAGGACTTTGAGGGATCGTAAGAAGGATGAGTTCATGGATTTGGAGCAAGGTGGTATGTCTGTGGCTGCTTATGAGGCCAAGTTTCATGCAATGTCTAGATATGCTACACAACTGGTGACTATAGAGGAAGAGAGGATCCGTTTATTTATTAAGGGACTAAATTCTGAGTTGCAGGTATTATCTGTTCATATGACCTATGCAGGGAGGAGCTTTAATGAGGTAATAGACTTTGTTAAGAAACTGGAGGGGGTGAGGCGAGACGGTCAGGCTAAGGCATTAGCAAAAAGGGCCAAGAACTCGGGTAACTTTCAAGAATCGTATTCCAACGGGTCAGGGAGGACAACACTTGCAGCCAGGCCAATTTAGTCCGCCATGCCCGCCTCTACAGGTAATTACTCAAGAACTCCACCTCATAATTTGATTCAGGATAGCCAGGGAGTCGCACTTTCGATGGGCAGCAGGCTGTTTTTTGACCGTACTTGCTACAATTGTGGAGAACCTGGGCATATGAGGAGAGATTGTCCCTACCCACGAGTGTTAGATTCTGCGCAACAGCCATCTAAAGCAGTGGTACCCGTGGGGAATGGTAACATTGGTCGAGGGCGTCCACAAGGTTGGCGAGAAGGATATCAGCGAGGCCATGGAGATAGAGGAAATGGTAACGCAGGCAGGGGTAACGTGCAATCAGGTAGGGAAGTCGCTTGACATAAGGATAGGGATCAGTGTTACGCCTTTCCAGGAAAGAATGAGGCAGAGGCGTCTGACGCGGTGATCACATGTACTATTCTTGTTTGTGACTGGATGGCTAATGTGTTATTTGATCCGGTTTCTACTTATTCATATGTATTCGTGCAATTTGCCTCAGAATTTGCTATGATTTGTGATATACTTGATGCCCCCAGCCATGTTTCTACCCCAGTTGGAAAGTCTGTCATATTCACCCATGTCTATCGTGCTTGTCCTATTTTTTTATGGGTTTCCAGACTTGGGTTGATTTGGTGATTTTGGATATGACTGACTTTGATATAGTCTTAGGCATGACTTGGTTCTCCCCCTATTATGTTGTGCTTTATTGTAATACTAAGTCCGTAACTCTAGAAATTCCGTGAAGGAAAAAGTTAGAGTGGTGTCACGACCCGAGAGTACCCCCTAGTCGTAACATGGCGTATTCGACCCCGAAGGGGTCTTATACGAGCCACATAGTCAT
>NW_006239178.1:243274-280509 GCF_000226075.1 Solanum tuberosum | reverse complement strand
TAGCTAACTCAAAGGGCTTTCTATGGATATATTATTGGCCACCCAAATAATTTGTGTGCTAGGAGATATGACCCTCCAAAGTAGACCCTCGAAAAAGGCTTCACTTGGAAATTTCGGATTTTGATACGGTTGCTCTAAAATTTGGGTTAGACCCATTTCCCACTCAATTTGACCCCTTGAACAAGAATATGAATTCGGATTTTCGAAAAACGAAATGGATCTTTTTATATACAGCTAAACAAGTTTCCGGTAACTTCCGAAGCACATTTTTAAGAACTTTTTGGGTCAAATTCAAATATAATTATTTCATTAAGTTCTCGACTCCAAACTCACATGTGAGGCTCTAGTTTCACTCTATCATTTTCCGGGTCGTTACAAGTGGGAAGGGGTGTACAAGCCTAAGCAAGCTAAGGTCATATCCTCCATTCGGGCTAGGAAACTGGTAGGGCAGGGTTGTTTGGCTTATTTGGCTCATATTATGGATGTTGAGGTTGATACTCCATCTATTGAGTCTATTCCTATGGTGTCAGAATTTAGAGAAGTGTTTCCTAATGACTTGGCTGGTATGCCTCCGGATAGAGATATACACTTATACATTGATTTAGAACCTGGTACTCGCCCCACTTTTATCCCTCCATATCGCATGGCTCCGATGGAATTAAGAGAGCTTAAGACTCAAATCCAAGAGCTTCTTGATAAGGGATTTATTCGACCTAGTGCTTCCCCATGGGGTGCCCCAATTTTTTTTGTTAAGAAAAAGGATGGTAATATGAGAATGTGTATAAATTACCGGCAATTGAATAGGGTCACTATTCAAAACAAGTATCATTTGCCTCGAATAGATGATATTTTTAACCAATTGCAAGGTGCATCAGTTTTCTCCAAGATTGATCTAAGGTCTGGCTACCATCAGATGAAAATTAGTCTTGAGGATGTGCCTAAGACGGCGTTCAGAACCCGCTAAGGGCACTATGAGGTTTTAGTTATGTCTTTTGGCTTGACTAACGCACATGTAACTTTTATGAATTTAATTAATGGGGTGTTCAAACTATTTATTGATTCATTTGTCATAGTCTTTATTGATGATATTTTGGTCTATTCGAAAAGTGAGGAAGAGCATGCCGACCATCTTTGTATTGTTCTGGGTGTTCTTGGGAAACAAAGGTTGTATGCTAAATTCTCTAAGTGTGAATTTTGGTTGACTTCGGTTGTATTTTTGGGGCATGTAGTTTCAAAAGATGGGGTAACGGTAGGTCCTGAAAAGATTGAGGCTGTTAAGAATTAGATTCGGCCTAGCTCTGTGATGGAAGTTACGAGTTCTGAGGGGCTCGCTAGCTACTGTCGTCGATTTGTGAAGAACTTTGCGTCTATTGCCACTCAATTGACAAATTTGATCAAAAAGGAGATACCATGTGAATGGACTGAAAAATGTGAGGATAGCTTTCAAAAGCTGAAGACTCTATTGACCACAACACCTATCCTAGCATTACCGGTGGTAGGTAAAGATTTTATTATTTATTATGATGCTTCAAATTCTAGTTTGGGTGTTGTGTTGATGCAGGATAAGAATGTCATAGCTTATGCATCACGTCAATT
The DNA here is from genome assembly GCF_000226075.1 of Solanum tuberosum. Classification (NCBI taxonomy): domain Eukaryota; kingdom Viridiplantae; phylum Streptophyta; class Magnoliopsida; order Solanales; family Solanaceae; genus Solanum; species Solanum tuberosum. The sequence goes on along the minus strand of NW_006239178.1, from coordinate 278,913 downwards.
GTAGGTGCATGAGAGAAATTATCCAACACATGATTTGGAGTTGGCAGCGGTAGTGTTTGCTCTTAAGATCTGGCGGCATTACCTTTATGGTGTTAAGTGTGAGGTGTTTACTGATCATCGTAGCTTGCAACATGTATTCATTCAAAAGGATCTGAATTTGAGAAAAAGAAGGTGGATGGAGTTACTTAAAGATTATGATGTCACCATTCAAAACCATCCGGGTAAGCCTAATGTAGTAGCAGACGCTTTGAGTCGAAAGGCGGTAAGTATGGGTAGTTAGCTTGCTTTAGTGTAACTAAGCGACCTTTGGCTAAGGAAATTTAGACCTTAGAGTCTAAGTTCATGCAGTTGGGCATCTCAGAAAGAGGTGGGGTGTTAGCTAGTATTGAAGTAAGGGCCACGTTCCTTGAGGAGATAAAGGGCAAGAAATTTAAGGATGACAATTTGAATGAACTTAAGAAGAAGACTACGATTGTTAAGGCACAAGAGACCACTCTTGATGCGGAAGGTGTGCTTAGTTTTAAGGGAAGGATTTGTGTTTCTCGAGTTGATGATTTGATTCAGAAATAGTTGACAGAATCCCATAGATCACGATATTCCATACATCCGAGTGTGATCAAGATATATCGAGATTTGAAGTGAATTTATTGGGGCCGGGCATGAAGAAGGATATAGCGGAGTTTGTGGCAAAGTGGGAAAGGATAGCCATGGATTTTGTGGTTGGTCTTCCCAAGACTTTGGGGAAGTTTGACTCTATTTGGGTGTAACGTCCCATATTTTGGATATACTAGTTTTATGTGAGTAGTGAGGGTTTGAAATAGGTTTGACAATATTCGAAAGAGGTTTGAGGCTAAATAGAGTAAGTAAAGTATAATTTGTCATAGTAATCAACCTACTTGCTTAAGCTACTGATTCGGATGTCTTACGTAATTAAGTTACTTACGTACATGTGTAGCTTACGTAGAAAGGATGACATAGGTTCTTAATGGTAGATTAACTGCTGACCTACTTAAATAAGTGGTAAGTAGGTGATGCACCTACTCAGGAAATATGTGGACTGCATTTTAAAAGAAAAGGGCAACTAGGTGATGCAGCTACTTAAAGAACTTGTGGAAGAAATTAAGGGAGTGATGTACCTGCTTACTAAAAGTGAGGGACTAGATATTTCTACACATTTCTTAATGTAAAAACGTCCATAAAGGACCCTTAAGAGAATGAAATTCATTTCATATATCTCTCAGTTGTTCTACAGCAATTTACTCCCAAAAAGAAACCCTAGCAGCTCCAAAGTGCTGGCCTGCAAGTTCACCATTAAAAATCTGTGAAAACCCTTTATTTCTTCAAGTCCAAGTTGGTGTAACATCTCGCATCTTAAGAAATTCAAGAGGAGGAACTGATTTCACCTTAAGCTAAGGCTACTGCCATATGTTAATTATTTTTATCCCTCTTTTGTGCTTGAATCGGTTAGGGGATTTGGTATGTGAATGAGCTGAGAATTGTTCCATTTACATGGTGTGAGATTGGGGAATGTTCTGGTTGATTGTGCATGTTGGGACAGCCATGGAGGGGAGTCCCCTTTAACTCAATTGTTAGTCCATTTGAGCATTTTAAATGTAATATTAGTTGGATGCTCAAGGGACAGTAGTCGGAAACCGTGAGTTCATATTGCTACTGCCACATTCTGATGTTTAGAAACTAATTTGTGTATAGTAACATAAGGAGGCATGTGAAGAAGTCACGAGAACTTGTTAAAGGATAAAACGGTAAAGGGTGCAGTAACGTACCATTTAATTGGGCGTTGCATGAGCTTGCTGCCTGCAACCCCTTTTGTATACTGTTTTGCATATGTTATAAAGCCCGAGAAGTTTCAGGGGACCTTATTAGAAGGTCGTATTGTATATGACGTTATTAAAGGAGAAGGGGTGGAATGCATACCATCGGTTTGATAAGTATGGGTTTGCTGCTTGATTACTGTTTGCCAAGTGCAAGTAGCCCAATCTGTTGGTTAGCTACTAATATTAGTTGTGTTACTTGTTTCATTGTAGATTAATAATCGGAAAGGAAGGAGGTTAATTCGTTGTACTATCTGAGTGGTACAACAAGGTATGTAAGGCTATTCGATTCTATATTCTTTGGCATGAACTCTGCTTGTGTCACTACCAACAAGTGAGCTTCCTAAGTGTTCTTTCAAGTAAAAGACACATAGTGGCAGCGTACAATCCCAAACACAGCTAACAATAGTTCCCCTCTCCTTAGTATGTCGAATTGCTTCAATATATGTGCACCTTTACTTTTCCAAGTATTGGTATGAAAAAAGGGTAATTTCAGCAGTAGCTTTGTGATTCCTCCTGTCAATCAAATGAGGTCCATTGTGTCATTTGAGCTCTTATGTAATTCATTAGTGTTACATTTCCATCTTGTGTTATTGTTACTGCCCTAAGTGCATATTCATATGTTTCCTACTACTGATCCACAGTTCTGATGCTCAAAAAATAATTATGACCACCAAAATAACAATCTCAAAGATCAAAGAAACTATATGAAGCGGTATATGTGTAAAGGTGGCAGCCCAGGGGCAAAAGCCTAGCATGGGTCGATCCCAAATTGTGTATAAGGGTGGCAGCCTAGGGGCGAAAGCCTAGCATGGGTCGATCCCAAATTGTGTATAAGGGTGGCAGCCTAGGGGCGAAAGCCTAGCATGGGTCGATCCCAAATTTATATATTTGAGGACAGCATCTCAGGGGTTAAAATGCCTAGCATGGGTCATCCTCTTTTACCACTGATCAGTTGGTTATTTGTATCACATGCTTTACAGAGATCGCAATGTAAAGAAAATTACAGAAAAGAATATAATGTACATGATCCCACAACAGCAACAAGGGTGGTCTTTAATCTAATCTATGCAGTTACATATTGATACTTGATTTCAATTGAGCTCTTGCTTACATATGTTATTGCCCTATATATTCAGTACATTCTTCGTACTGACGTCCCTCTTGGGGGACGCCGCATTTCAATGCTGCAGCCACAGGTACTCCAGCTATTAGACCTCCCCAGTAGGAGTACAGGACACTCAGCTGCTATTGGTGAGCTCCAAGTTGATTCGAGGCTTAATCGAGTCTTTGGCATCTACTTTGTTACCGTATAGTAGTTAAGGGTAAGGCGGGGCCTTGTCCCGACCTAAACTAAGGTTGTCTATCTTGTAGAGGCTTTGTAGACTAATGTATAAAGTTTGGTTGTGTCTTGTCTCTTAACAATTGTGGCCTCAACGGCCAAGTGTTGTACATAAGTTTTGGGCCTGTCTATGTCGGTCTTTTATCGCTACAGGGCATATAAGCTTGTCATAGCTTCATAGCTTTCATAGTTAAATGTATGGTAAATGCAGGTTGTAAGTTGGTTCTCCCGGGCCGTTTAGACATCGGGTGCTTGTCCGTCTTAATCAGATCTGAGGCGTGACATTGGATATTGGTTGATAGATTGACGAAGTCAGCCCATGTCATTCCGGTAAGAATAGATTATAATGCTGAACAATTGGCTAAAGTTTATATGAAAGAGATAGTGAGGTTGCATGGGGTGCCCCTTTCTATCATCTCAGATCATGGTACTCAGTTTACCTCCAAGTTCTGGATGAAATTACATGCTGAATTGGGCACACAACTCACTTTTAGTACAACCTTCCATCCACAGACGGACGGGTAGTCGGAGAGGACTATTCAAGTATTAGAAGATATGTTGAGGGCATGTGTGATCGATTTTGGAGGGCATTGGGATAAGTTCCTACCTTTTTATGAGTTCTCCTATAATAATAGCTATCACTCCAGCATAGATATGGCACCATTTGAGGCACTATATAGGAGGGGATGTAGATCACATTTTGGATGGTTCGAGGCTGGAGATGTGAAACCTTTGGGGGTTGATTTGGTGAAGGATGCTCAAGATAAGGTGAGGAGTATTCAAGCTAACCTTCTAGCAGCCCAGAGTAGACAGAAGAAGTATGCAGATCATAAGGTAAGAGACATGGCGTTTCAAACCGGTGAGAATGTTCTTCTTAAAGTATCACCCATGAAAGGGGTGATGAAATTTGGAAAGTAGGGAAAACTAATTTCGCGATACATTAGTCCTTTTGAGGTTCTTGAATGTGTAGGGCTAGTGACGTATAGATTGGCCTAACCTCCTGACCTATTGGGGGGTTCGTCCGGTATTTCATGTTTCCATGTTGAAGAGACAAAGACCTCCAATATGAGGAGGAACCAATTGAAATTTTTGATCGGGATGTGCGTACGCTGAGGACCAAAGAGATTAAGTCCGTGAAAGTTTAATGGAATCATCGTCCAGTTCAGGAAGTTACTTAGGAGACCGAGAGGGACATGCGACATAAGTATCCCCAATTGTTCATCGATTCAGGTACTACTCCATTCTTCTTTAGCCTGTTTTTCCTAAGTTTGTCACTCGGGGATCAGTGATGGGTAAATTGGTATCTATTGTAACGATCAGGTTCCGTTGTTATAGGGATACCAACAAGGAATTTTTTTTGGGTTGAAAATCTTTTTCGTAGTAATTTGAGATTTCCCAACCTAGTCCAGATTTGGAAAAAATCTGAGTCTGTGAGGTCTATGGAAATCTGGTAGCAATTGGATGATATAATTATGAATTTGATCCTATGAGTAAATAGATAAGTTGTTACGGAACCTGTACGACTTTATAGAATTTAAGTCGGGCGAGTGTAACTCCCGAAATTGATCTTAGCGTGAACGGGTAATTTCTGAGTGTTGTTGGTTGATGGTGTGTTGTGAAATGGTGTCTTGGAATTTTTAAAATAGCTCATTAGTTCCATGCAAGCCACTGGGGTGAGATTTCTTCCTCCAGGGTGGGGTCGCTGTTGTTATGTGAGGACCGTTGTGTCAGGTCCGATGTGACTTAAGTTGGAAATAAACCCCAAAACGTCTTTATTCTGCACTTTTCGACTTAAAGATAAAGGAGACGAATCGTAGGCGATTCTTGACAGTTTTCCACCATTTTTAAGGCTAAAGGTAAGGTTTTAACTCCCCCAATCCATTTTTCGATCTGTAGAACATAATCTAATGGGTAGTTATCGAGGGGGAGGAATTTTGATTTGAGAATTATGGTGGGAAAATCCCTAATTTGGATAGTGGGATCATGGGTATTATTTAGGGTTGATAGAATTGTTAGTAATTCGGGTAATTAGTGATTGTTTATTGATTCCTGTGTTATTGATTGTTTGTAGACCAAGAACAAGCGAAACGAATTTGGAAAGGGAAGAATCCAGTTTCTTAGGGTTTCAATCTTGTTTCGAGGTAGGTGATGGTTGTGATTCTATTATTGTGTGATGTATATTTGTTCTTGCTTCATTATGATACATGTATGTATGCGAATGTTGCAGTATTGATCACATTAATTGTAAATGAGGATATATGAATGATGAATGTCTTGAATCATGACTTGATTGTGTGATTATGAGAATGTACTTTGTGATTGTGATTGTGTCTTGTTGAATGGATCGGGTGTTGCATTCCGACACACTACTTGGATCGGTTGCCACGTTTCGGCATAATCATTGGATCGGGTACCACGTTCTGGTATGCTAACAATTTGGGTTTGGCTTCCATGAGAGAACCAATGACTTGACATAACTGTGATATTTGAGAATTCTGAAATTGTACGTTGTTCTTAAATGATGATGATATTGTATATGTTCGATCTATGCATGTTGTTATATTGTTTTATGACTTATATATGTTGCACTTAGTGGGATAGCCATGTGATCCTACTAGTACACTGTGGTTGTGTACTGATACTGCACTTGCTCTTTCTTTGTTGAGTACAGAGCATCTTCAAACGACTATTGACATACCTCGTTTAGAAGATCAGTGATCGTTGATCGAATTCAAGGGTGAGCCAGTTCTTCCAGGCTGTCATCATGAGTTCTCCTTTCTTCTATGTCTACATTTCAAACTAAGACTTTTGTAGTTAGTTAATTAGTTCATTAGTTTGGGGTTGTATCCCTTCTTGTTTAGACTTATGGATCTTGTTAGAGGTTTGGTACATTGACTTTCAGGTTCTAGGTGTATTTCCACATTGTTTAGTTCTTAGATCTTTTGGAAGTGTATAGGAACTTCAGTCTTTAGCTATCTAACTTGCTTCCGTAACTTTAATGTTGTAGTATTTGATTAGAGTTGGTTAACTAATTAGTGTTAATGGTTCTCCCACCGGAGGGTTAGTGTGGGTGACAATCACAATGGTCTGGGTTGTGACAATTATGTTAGTCTTGTATGTTGATGACATCTTGCTTGCTACTAATGATCTTGGTTTATTTCATGATACCAAGAGATATCTATCTAACAATTTTGAAATGAAAAATATGGGAGAGGCATCCTATGTGATTGGGATAGAAATAATTCGAAACAGATCATAATGATTATTGAGTTTGTCTCAGAAAGCCTATATTAACAAAGTGTTAGAGAGATCTAGAATGGAAAAATGCTCATCAAGTCCCGTTCCAATTCACAAAGGAGATAAATTTAGTCTCAATCAATGTTCAAAGAATGAATTGGAATGTAAGAAATTGAATGATATTCCTTATGCATCAATAGATGGGAGTCTAATGTATGCCCAAACATGTACGAGATCAGACATCAGTTTTGCTGTTGGAATAGTGGCCCAATATTAAAGTAATCCATGAATGGATCACTGGAAGGCTGTGAGGAAAGTGTTGCGATACTTGCAAGGAACTAAAGATCATATTCTCACTTATAGAAGATCTGATAATCTTGAAGTGATTAGGTATTCAGATTCAGATTATGATGGTTGTGTGGATACAAGAAAATCTACATTTGGATATTTGTTCCTGTTAGCTGGAGGAGCAATATTTATAGCTGCATCCACTATGGAAGCCGAGTTTGTGGCATGCTTTGAGGCAACTGTTCAGGCTAATTGGCTATAGAACCTTATTCCATGACTTGGACTAGTCGACAGTATTTTCAAGCCGCTAAAAATTTATTGTAATAATAATGCAACAGTCTTCTTCTCTAAAATGATAAGTATTAAATGGTTGCCAAACATATGGAATTGAAATACTTTTTGGTTAAGGAAGAAGTCCAGGAACATAAAGTGACAAATGAACATATTAGCACCAAACTTATGATTGCCAATCCTTTGACGAAAGGATTACCACACAAAACATTTGTTGAACATGTTGAAAGAATGGGTATTATTGATGGCAATGAATGACTTTATGTAAAGATTTTATTATGTCCATGTAAATTGACACTTTGAGCTCGATATATATATGTTTCTATTGTTACCTATTATCCCTTGTATACGTAATGTTGAGACTTATATAAAGTATTCTAAGCATTATTGTAGACCCATTATGTATTTGAAAGGTTGTGTTAGGTAATAGACTAATATTGTAGTGCATGGAAGAGACTATGCCAAACAAAGAAGTGTACAACCGCCATGACTCATATTAGTTGATTTACTTAATGACGACGAATGATGTCGGATTTAGCATTAATTGTGGACATAACGATTAACATGCATATTAAACCATTAAGTTAAAGGTCGTGCGCCAAGTGGGACAATGTAAATTTCTATGGCCTACGTAATTATATTTTGGTTTAATAATTAATATAAGTTAAATCCTAAACATGTGTGGGGAAGTGAAAAATTTACCTAGTAACTTCCAACAACCCATAAAGATGTGGAAGGTAAGTTACCTAGTAACTTCCAACTATCCATAAAAATGGGGAGTTACTTGGTAGTTTTAAAACTACCCACCATCTCCACAACTCACAATGATGGAAAGTGGGAATAATGTTAAAAACTCTTAAGATTAAAAGGGTCCTCTCTCTGCCAAAAAGTTATAGTCTTATCCATCAAAGCTATTCATAAAGTGTAAGGCAAGAGAGAGAAACAACTTTTGAAGAATAATAAAGAAAAGACTTCCGCTCAATTCAAATCAAGATTCTCGAAGAACACTATGGCTGATCTGAGCATGCATTCTTAATTGAATTACTACATTTATATATATGTGAAAGTCATGTAGTTCTACGATAATTAATAATTGATAGGATTTGTGAATGTTTAGATTGTTTATGTTTTCACAATCTCTTAAATCCTTACACAAATATGCAAACAAATCATAAAATATATTATAGATTTATTGAAACATCAAATCACCAATATGAAGTTGTTTACCAAATGTTGACCATGATCAGCTATAAGCTTTATATTTTACTTTAAGTCTTGTATCATTTCAGATAGTGTATTCATATTTCAAAAGTTATATTTAACTTCTAATACCTTTTCTTGTAATTGATATTTTCCACATTTACATACTTATATGAAAGCAAAGTTATGACTTGTTATCACTATTTCATTTATTTCCGTATGTTTAATTGATTTTAGTATTTCGGGAAATAATTGACTTATCTAATGGATGGTTAGTGAAGTGTCACCACGATCCTTGAGTTTTTGAATAATAAAAATTACGTCTAAATATGCTCATATACTAAGCACGAAAAATATAGAGATCTATCTATCGATTATGTTGATCATAAAATATTTGGTAAATAAATGTACTTGAAGAATCTATGATAATTAGATGTCAAATAACCAATTTAAGTAAGATGGTCAATGTAATAAATAGATTCAAAGTTAAGTTGAATGATTATCAAAATTAAGACTCTATATTAAAAAAAATTGATTTTTATTAAGTAGAAACTATTTTCAAGAGAGAAAAATTATCTACATTTAAAATGAGGGGTTCTAAAAATAATTTCTTAAAATAAATATTAAAAAAAAACAATTTTGAAGTCAAAGTGAATATATATTTTTCCATGGGACCCATATATTATATTTGTTTTAGACAAAACATTAGTGTGGTGTATATTTTTTGACAAAATATTGTGTTCTTACAAAAACACTAAGTCTCTTCCCTTCAAGCGATGCAAGAAAATCTTGAGGTATAACTTTATTGAATTTTTATGATGTAAAAATTAGAATTTTCTATTCAATCTCAATGAGGTACTGTTTTATTGATTATTTTTTTGTTGTTGAGTTTTCAAAAATGATTTTGTATGTTGAATAGTTGTAAATAAATTCTTCTGTTGGTCTATGTAGATTTTTATGTATATCTGATCAAAATAAAGGGATCCTTATTATTAATGAATATTTTAGAAATGATTTTCTATGTTCAATTGTTATATATACATTTCATCTATTCTAGATCTAACATAGTCGTGTATGTTAAATTCATTAGATCTAACAAGAGGTGAATACAATTTTTTAAATATGCACAAACATAAAAGCAATGATATTTCATTTTTTTTGAACAATTTAATTTACGATTTAAATTTCTGATCTACATTGAAGAGGTACCAATTTTGTGTGGATTTGCTCTATGTGTATGCAATTTTAATTTATTTTTAAAATCAATTATAGGTAGATATTCAATATAAATAAATCGTGTACGTGGGAAATATTTCAGACATTTAAGTATCTAGTACTTTTTTCTTCTAAATAAAATAAAATCCTATTAGGACTACAAATAATTTTTGAAGACCTTTAATCTATAACTTTGAAATATGTCTTTATCTTTGTTTTCTTAAAATATTGTTGACACCCAATTTTTACCCTATGCAATTCGAGTTAACTATCGAGCTTCTTCAACTTCAAACAATTTGAAATAATCGGCTTTGAAGAATCCTAAAAAAATTATATTTTAAAATCTCTTTCTAATTAGTTTTGGTTAGTATTTTTCAAAAATAATTATATAATTATACATATTGGTTTGTATAATTTTCATCTTTTATATAATTATTTAATAAATAACCTAAAAATAGTGTTTAGCAAAAATACATATTTAATTCCTTTAAATTAGTGAATTTTATAATTTTGTATAATTAGTTTTCTATCTTAAATAATGAACTTATGTCTTGATAATTATTTCGTCTTGTTTAAAATTAAGAAGCTCAAATAATTAATCGATAATTATGCATCTCATTTTAACTTTGGCCAAATTTAGTTATATCTAAATCTAATAATAGCAACTCAAGTGTCTATGTTTTAAATAAAATGGGGAATTTCTTAACTCTTGCACATCTGCACATATATAGATATATTTTTACATATAACGCACATAATGGTACACCCTACTCTCCCCTTTCTTCTTCCCAAAATCGCAAAAGTCAAGAGAAGAACCGTAGTTCTTCATCCGCCCATCACCCATGTCAGTCCCTCTCCCCATTTTCAAAGATTACTGACCTCGGAACAAGATTTGTTGACTTTTTCTGAGAGAGATCTCACCCAAATCTGATGCGGATCAAGAGATGTCACATCGAATCTGGAATTTTGGGGGTATGTTCTCCTCTTGCTTGTTTTTCCTTCCATTCTTTCCAATCAATCTCTCATCTCCCGCTCAAATGACTATTTGAATTCAAAGCTTTATGTTTTCAATAAATACCTGGTATTGGTGCCATTTAGAGGAGGGAATTGAAATTTGAAGGTTGGAGAATAGTATTCTTCGAAATCGAACCCACGAAGGTTTGAGCCTAAATTTTTTGATTTTTCTTTCAAGTTCTTTTACCTGTTTGTTGGTCAGTAGTAGTAGGAAGCTCTTCAGCCCGTTTGTCTTAGTTCACTACCCTCGTAAAGGTAAAATTTCTTTCTAATCTTAATTTGTTTCTTAGATAATGTGTCCTTCTGGTCAAATTTAGTCTTAGATTTCTTTTCCATTAATGTGTTTTGCCTTGTTCAATACCCTACTGATTTAAGTCATTAAATGATTGAATCATAAATTTGTGATCAACTATCTATTTCGATCAAGGTAAAATGCTTAGTCATAGGCTGGAATATATTGATTATTATTAATAGATAGATAGTGATATTTGGTTTCTGAATTCATTAATAGTGTGGTTTCTTTGCTGTTACATTTTGTTCCGAATTTTTAGTTTGTAAATGTTAGGTTCAAAAGGCCAAATTTAAGCCTAATCATATTAGCTCAGCCATGCCATGAATATATTGTTAGCTATGTTGATCTCTGCTCATTTTTTTTTTTGTACATATCTTGCAAGCATGTCTTGTTTATTGGACATCCCAAGTTGTCCTGTTATTCCTCATGTACTTATCTATCTTCTCTTTTCTTGGCTATGAATTTTTACTTAAAATCTAGATTAAATATGTCAGTAGGTTTCCATGCTCCAATATTCAATCTTGTAGCTTAAGTGAAATAATGGTCAAGGATGCCATTGTTATAAAATTTGCTATGATTTCTCATATGTGTTTCCCAAACCTACCACAATAGGATCATGACTACATAACCATCAACCTAGTTTACATTATTGTTGCAGTTATATGATGATCAAGTGTTATTTTATTCCTTAACGACATTTTCTTTTCAATATTTTGGAGTTCTCGTGTATTTGAGTTTGAGCTTGTTTGTTGGTATTATTTTGTTCTATGTTAGCAATTGACCATCTGTTAATCACTACCTACTTCTTGAGGTTTGGTTATTTCTTGACTGCTCCGTTTACATTTGTTGCTACTGAAAGATGCCTATTTCAATTCAATGTGTTAAAATCTAGCGGTAAGTGTTAGTGTGATTTAGTTAGTCTAAGCATGACTTGGGTTCTTGCGAGGGTTTAGGAGGCTTGAAACTATTAGTTTGACCCTTCTTTTGGCAGATTTGAAATATGATTAGATGACCTCATTGATAAACCTTAGTATTGTAAAGGTTTCTTATTTATTTATCTTTCGTCTTTATCTTTAATTGAGCTTTATACATAGAAGTCTTAACCAAGCAATCATGTGTCCAAATTTCAAATTGCCTTTATTGTTTCCAACTAAGTTAAAGCCATTGATTCGAAACATTGATGTAGTGTGAAATTTAGTCAAGTTCCCTTCCTACGCTATTACATTCAGTTGAGTTTGTCAGCCCGTTCATAGATGCTAATTTCTTTTCTTTTCTTTCGGTGCATATAATCCACCGGAGTCCATTTTAGACTCTCCCTTGCATATTCTTGAGTTGTTTTTCGAGTCTGCCTCGTCAAAAGAAGTTATCGTGCAGTAAAAGGGAAGCTGAAACAAGAGAAATGGAAGGAAAAATACAGGTGGAAGAAGCAGGTATACGCTGATATACAAAAATATATACTGCTGATACACACAACAAATGGGTCTAAATCCATAAGTTTCAAGCAGACTCAAAAATGGGCAAAGAGGCCCAATTGCAGCAGTTCTTGAAGCTTAATTTGGGATGAAGCCCAAGTCATTTTTAGCAACTAGACTTGGGCCTAAGTCAATTATTTCTTTAGTTATTTGACTTATGCTTATTTGCTTATTTGTGATTTGTTTAACTCTATCCCTTTATTTGATTTAGTTTAATTTAATTAAAATCACCAAAAGATGAACTATAAATGTTAGCTTATTATAATAAAATTTCATTTTTATATCAAGTCTTGTATTTTTTATTAAATATCTTTAGGCAAAACTTTTAATTTTTCAATTAATTTAAAATAGTTTTCATGAACAAATTGGTTTAAATTATTATGTCTAATTAATCTAGTTTTATTAAAATTCTAATCACCACGTGTTAGCGGCTACTTTAAATGCTAGAAATAAGAACCTTTTACCCTTTTTCTTTGAATTTATAAAGACGTAATTTGTTAAGGCCTTTTTAAATTAAGTTTTCTTAATTTCTTTAAAAAATTAAGTGACGACTCTTTTCTAAGTATTTTTATTAAATTGTTTTATACTTTGAACATTTTAAAAAGTGATTTTTCTAAAGATAGTAAAATTATGACATAATTGAAATGGCAACTCTGATGGGGAATTGATTAGGTTCTAACCATTAGACTTGATTGCTTATTTGACTAATAATTTGATTTTGTGATATTTAATTTATTTGTGCTTTATATATTTATTTTATGATGATATTAACTGTCATTTGAATTCATGGCATTTCCGTCACCACGACATAAATACAATATATTAAAGAACGATTTTGCGAAACCGCAACTGGTCTTTTTTATACTTAACCCTTTTCGAAATGACCAATAATTTATTAGTACGTCATGTGTCCAATGGTTGTCGTAGTTTCAACCTAAGTTGTCCGCTTGGGCCCCGGTCTTTCAAAAGCCATTCTTAGTCAACTAGTGTAGAACAAAACCTGAATCCCTCAATTTAGCGCATTTGAACTAAGAAGACCTAACATCCAAGGCGTGTTGGGCCCATTAGAAGTCCACCTTATGTCTATTTGACCGATGGTTAATTAAAGGACAATCATGCTTATGTGTTCAATTGAAGGATGTTTATGTGATTTTAAACAAATCCATTATCCATTGGGGGTGGGGTGACTCATCTTTTTCCTTTCTTTTTTGAAGAATGGATCCAGTGTACAAACCCATGAGGACTCGAATGGTGACTTTACCTCACCTTTATCTTCAAGTGTGGTAGATGTTCATGAATAGCGAAGACAAGAAACAGGTCCAAAAGCATATAGGCTATCTCCTATCACTGATAGAAATGGAGGCTTGTCCTGATTTGATTGGAATGATGGTGCAATTTTGGGATGGTAAAAACATGGTATTCCATTTTGTGGATGTTGAAATGACTCTGACCATCGAAGAATTTCTTGCTAGTTATGATAGCATAGGCATGTGTAACAAAAGGAAACATAAGCCCGATAGCGATCTCTGTATTCCTCATATATGGGGCTTTGACATAATAAAAAAAAACTCTTACTTGTAAAAGCCGAATGGATGGATAAGCTTTCCGGACCAGACATTCCACTACAAAAGATTTATCGTCGATTTGGGCATTCAAGGGCTTTCGAAAGGTTTGAAGAAGAATTTTTTTTTGGAGGAAACTTGGAAGAAAGCACGTCCTTTTGCTTTTGTGATATGCTTACTTTGGACAATGGTATTCCCTTAAAGCCCAAACTACACTATCCATTAGAGTGTAGTACATTTTTAATGGGGTAGACTACGGGTCGGCAATCAAGTACTACACTTTGGCGCCCATGATTCTTGCCGACATTTACAGGGCATTATATAAGTGTCAAAGAGGTCAATGTTTCTTTCAAGGATGCAACCTGATACTGCAATGGTGGATGATGAAACACTTGCTTAAAGCCCATGATCCACAGAAACCAGATCCCAAAATTCGAACAAACAAACTTTCATCTCCCAGCTGGTGGTTACACCTTAACCATTTCCATAGAAATGGGGATAAAAAATTCTGGTATCCAAGACTTTAGGGATTAAGAGAAGAAAATGTGTAATGGTCAATCGAAAGTATGGTAAGAAGAGAAGTCGTGACCCGAGGTGAAGGGATCCCTTTCTTGATATTCTCCGGATTGAGAGGGACTTGGCCTTATGATCCCGCTTGACCGCTTGAGTCCTTAGGAAATTAGGGGGAAAACAAGAGCTTCCCCAAACTGCAGACATGAGAAAATTTGCAACGGATCATGAGAATGATAAAGTCACTTTTTCTGCAAAGATACTTCAAGTATGGAAAACTCGAAGGGTGTTGGGTGAGCCGGTGCCAAATAGATTTCAACCTGAATGTTTCGGAACCATCTAACCCAATCCAAATGTCTCTCATCATGTCGCAGCTGCTAAACATCAGGTTCGACTCCACCGACTTCAAGAGAAGTATGAGAAAAATGAGTTGGCTCATCAACATCGAAATTCAGAGGATGCCAAAGTCATAACCGAGCTAAAGCAAGAGCTACAAAATGCAAGACATGATAATTTATGGACAAATAGATACTTCATATGGGAAGAAGTCAGTGTCACAAAGAGAACTAGACTTGACGAAGGACCGAAGGCAGTTTGAAATTTGTTATCATCCCCTGCGTGGGATTGCTTTTATTTGTACTTCTTTTTGTCATTGTCAAACGTTTGCGAGTCCTATCAAACATTTTGGGGATAATGAATTGTCTTAAATGACATACACATCCTTCAATTCGTTAGGCCCACCTTTGGCATAAAAAGGTCACACATTTAAGACGCGATATAAACCTTTTGTATGCTACTTGATATAATTGTGTTGTGTTATAATATGTTATTTTGTCTAAAGCAGAATTAATCCACTCCTATTTTTTAGAACACTCTAAGCATATATGAAATCCACAACAACAAAGTCCGTCCAAACTACTCCTTAAGTGTTGTCTAAGTTTCTCAAAAATTATATGAACACTTTAAAAATCTTCTAAATTTCTATATCTCCGTCTGAGAAAGGTTAACTTGCTAGAATGTCTGGAAAAAGTGTTAGCACGCTAATGCCGATCATTGATTTTGTTAGTGGTGAAGAAACTGAATAATCAATGTTTGAAAAATTGCCAAGACTGATTCAGACTATGCTGGGCTTGAAATCCTCGGATGGATACGTAGGCAGCTTACTTAAGGCTCGATCCCTATCCTGTAAATTTTTATTCTCCCTTTTCTTGAAGGATTCTGAAGGATTTCACCTAAAAAGATATGAGTGGAAGAAGTTAGCAAGACTCTTTGCAATTTGAATTTATTGATTCATTCAAATGAACTAGCAAAAAAAAAAACAAAATCCTTCCTTTTGAGTCCTCCCTTTCACCCAAAATACATTAGTGGATTAATCTGCTTAAAGCAAAATGACCGTTATACGTTTATTCTTATATCAATTTATTTGTATTTCTTATTAGAAACAATAACTAACATAGCTACTTTTGAGTTGTTTTTCATTTATCAGGTAACTAAAACTGATTTATGTTGAGAAACTGGATGAGCATTCGTACTTCATGAGATATAAATTCACTAAAGATTCCTTCCCGGGCCAAAATCTATTGAAAGGAAAAGAAAAGATGACTGGAAATGGTGGGAACATAGGTTTGAATGAGATCACATAACAAACCCTATCATTACTTAGCAGAATCAGTTGATTGCTCAACTAGAACAACTGTCACGACCCAGGGGTACACCCAAGATGTAACATGGCGTACTTGACCCCGAATGGGTCTCATACAAGCCTTTAGCATATCAAAATAAGATAATAGAAAAATGCGGAAATTTTAAAATATTTTCCATACAATCAAAGTCTTTATAAAAGCAAAGCGAAAGTTTTACTACACTTGTCTCAAACCATCTAATACAACTTTGAATACTCTTGGGTCATAGCCCATACAATAGTCTCAATACATGAAAATAAAAGACATAAAGGAAAGGTGATCAAATACTCGATGCTATGAGGACTCATCAAGTCTTCAACCCCTTGCACTTCTAGAAACTTCTCTTCAAGAATGGAACTCAAAATTACCGGACCCTACATTTGATGAGAATGTAGGAAAGAGTATGCATTAGTACAAAAGTACTAAATATGATAGCTAGTATAACATCATAAAATCATAACATAAGGGTTAGTCAACATAACTCATATGCCATAATCATAAGAGATACTTCATGAAACATAAACTATAAGCATAAGAGACAATATCATAATCATAAGCAAAGTCTGCAACATATGCATCATATAAGCATTAGTCAACCCTTAGTCCTTCATATCATAAGAGAACTACTTCTCAAGTAACCTCAAAGCATACTTGTGCAATGCATGGATGAGACCCCGTAATTCCACCTACACTAAGTAAGACTTTTAAGTCATTATAATTATACTTACTATCTTTGGACTCATCCTTAGCATGTTTCTCATAGACAAGGGAATCTCTCACCTTTAGTCAATCTTAACAAGGAAGGCAACTATATCACAATCTTATCTAAACATTCATCATATAAGAGAACACTTTCTAGGTAACCCTAAGTCATACTTGTGCAATGCATGAATAAGACCCCATAATCCTATCCATACTAAGTACCACTTTGGGTCCTCATATTCTTACTTCTTGGTTAGGGACTAGTAGGTACTTCTTTAAGTCCATCTTAGTTCCTCCTCTTTATTATCGTGAACACTATGAGACACTTCATTAAGCATGTCTAAGTTCATTAGTAACTTGAACACTCTGAGATACTTCCTTAAGCATGTCTAAGTTCATTATTTCTTTTGAACACTTGGAGATACCTTTTCAAGTATGTCTTAGTTCATTGGACAAAGAGATTGTTACTAGAAACCCCGACTTCTCTATGCGAAGGCTTCCATCTCATGAGACCTACTTTTGGGAAAACTCGAACTATACTATGTGATAGTTCCCCCTTTACTTTGGAAGCCCAGACTCAACTAGGTGTGAGCATCTTCTCTTCTTGGAGACCCGGACCCGACTATGTGTAAACTTCCTTCTCATTGTCAATATCCATTGGGGCCAAACATACACTCCCCTTAGACTAATTATTAAACCTTACATAACTCATGACTTATGGAGGAATGTCCTTGACAACCAATCCATTTTTCAAGTGATTCTATCACTTTAAACATTCAAACATTTATAAGGTGGATGAGGTGGGTAATGTCCTTCCACAACAATGATAGCTACTAGTCTACCATTCTCATATAGGCTTCACTGTCAAAGTCACTACAAGCATAATTCAACATAATAGCTTTACTCTCAAAGCCCTAGAATTCGACCTTCATGACTACAAGCCTTACTTTCAAAGCTTTACTTCTTACAATCATCATTCATACCTAGATTTCAAGGCATTCTCAGCACATGCTTCATTATTAAGAAATCCTAGTCGTAAATCATCATAAAGGTTCAACTTTAAGCTTTACTATCATGATCCATCACATGTACTATAATATAGTTCAATTCATGTCTACTTGTTTTTATTCTTGAACTATTACTATACAAGTCGCCAATTCTAGAAGATCATCCTAAGTCTTCAATTTCCCATTCACAAGGTATAAACCCACATTACTACACTTTCATTAATTAAACTAGGGTTAGCCATCAAAAACATGTAATATCATCTTAATAACATGATTCACTACTAAATCAATCATAAACAAGTAATATCCACTCAATTGGATTCATACTCAACTTAACCCACAATATTGGAAGGAACCCTAACTTGAATTGGGGATTTTATCTTCACAATTGTGGTATAATTAAGGACTACATGGATGGAAGAATCCGTGGATGAATGAGCTATCATATCTTTATTATAAAGCCCTCACAAAGCTTGGAAGATTTGAAGAATTTGACCTAGCTTGATCCTCTTCTTCTTCTTGTTTCTAGAGAGGGAATTTCTTGGAGGGAATTTGGGTTCCTTTAGGTAAATTGAAATATTGATTAGGAATCACTTAATTAAGGGTCTAATGGCTATATATAGGTGGTTTAATTACTAATAAAACGACACAACTTAATAACTAATTAATTCTACAAAGTTCCCTTAACCCACACTTAAACCAACTTAAGACTTCACTGCACCAAACCCACGAGACCACGTCCACGGGCCGTGGGTCACCTATGGTCCGTTACGGTCATCCGTGGATGAGGTTATGCAAGTGGTTTTTTTGGGCCTTAACCCATGAGACCATCCATGAGGCGTGGATCCCCCTACGGGGCATGGGTTCCTTCGTGGGTGCTGCCTTAAGAAGATTCTAGGGTGGTTTCTAGGGTCCTTTTCAAGGACCCTTGGTTGGTTCTTGGGGAGTCATACCTTGACGTTTTAACCCTAAACCCCTCATTCTAAGTACGGGAAACCATTTCTATGACTCTAACCCTCACGACAAGCTGTAGAACCCTCACATAAGGCTGTAGTTTAGCCTAATAGTTTCCAGGTGTTAGAATATCTTCCCATTGGAAACATTCGTCCTCGAATGACGATTCTAAACACTTCTTAAAGGAAAAAACTCTAGACTAGCAGCCCATCATGCATGCATCTCATCTAAATGCACATAAACAAGGAGGAAAACTTCAGTTCCAAGATAAACATACGCAATGTAACACAAGGAAGTAGGAAGTACATCTAACAACCCTATATGCATAAAATTCAATATCTACTCATATTCAAGGAGGAACTACCATCTCCTAGCTAAAACATGCTCAATATACACTCATGGAGCCTATATGTAATTTTTCTCTAAAAAACCATTTATTCAAGGAGGAATCTTTCAATTCCAAACTAAGTCATGCTTATTAATTCATCTCATGAAGTCTATAGGCAACTTATACTCAATGCACTACAACATGAGGAAAAACAATGCACATAAGTCATTTCTATTAAGACCTAAGCTTTTTTATGAACATGCATATAAGGAAAGCATGGAAACACATAAACACACAATAACTTTGCTATCTAAGCACACCATCTCCCCCTTTGGAGTAAGCCTCGGTGGAATTTCTAAGCACCAATACTTTCAATTCTAATGTCGGAGCAAATTATTACTAAACTTTCATTTTATTCACACAAGAGGATTCTAAACCGAGGTGAATTACATTACTACTCTTTAGAAAAGGCTACTCAATTGCACTACTACAGATTTAGGCATTACTTAAACACCATATCCCTCAAGTCTTCACCAAAATACCCAAAGCTCAAAATGGCCAAGTAGGATTCTACTATAAACAACACATAAAAATAATGCAGCTCCTTCATACTCAAGACACCATCAAAGTCTAAACATATAAAGTCACAAAAGACCAAACAATGCCGGAATCTAATAAAGCATGAAACACACACCGGTAGTCACATTAGGAGGTCACTCTTATTCACCTCTAGCTTGGAGGACATAGAACCTATTCTTTTTTTGACTAATCTCATCCGAACGACTAGTGGAAACTTTATTATCCTCCCTTCCCTTAGCCTTAAGCACCGGGAAATCTCTTATTTTGTGCCCACTCTTTCCACAACCATAACAACCCTTCGTGCCGGCTAGGCACTTACCATGGTGGTTTCTCCCACACTTGATGCATGCCCCGATTGTAGACGATGTGGCTAGAGGTTCTGACTTCTATATAGTAGAGATAGTGAATGCTACCGGTGTTGATCTAGCCTCAAATCCTCCTATTCCTTCCGTTTACAAGATGATAGCCACCTTGATGTTGAGAAGTGGATTTCAACCTGGTTTTGGGTTGGGAAAATATTTGTAAGTTATCACTGAGCCTATTCAAATTTTCACAAAAGGTTGAAAGTTTGTCTTAAGATACACCTCCAATAGCAAATGATGAGACGGAATCTTCGAGCAACAAGGTGGTTGATTGGGAATTAGCAAAACCAGTACCTCACTTGTACTAGTCTTTTCTCGTGTGAGAATATGTCAATGATGATGGCTTCAGGGAGGGAATTGGGAATTTTTTTGAATAATCTGATGTTGTGCTTGAGGAGATGATCGAGACATCAGGCATTTTAGATGCCAAACCAGAGGAGCAAGTGCCTAATTGGACATCCACAACACTCCTGGTTCCTCACTTAACTTGGTAGACAAAGACATATCTATTTTGCTTATTTCTAAAATCGGTGGTAATCTTAATGAGGCGTAGGACCCACCCTTTATGTCATTTTACCTCTTTAAGCTTTAATTTCCCTCGTGATGTTTCAAAAGGAAAATTGGCCTATGGTCATGGACAAAGTTTGTACTTTTTTTTAATATGAAATGAAAGGCCACTCTATTGCTTAAATCTATTTATTCACAACTTACTAATTTTTTTTAATTCTTTTTAATCTGACATGGCTTATTTATGATTTCAGTATAAATAACTTAAAACCTTCCAATATCATGCCATTTTGTAAGCTGAGTGAGCAAAATGAGGTAGATAATGATGAGTTCGAAGAATATGATGAAGAGACCGTGGTTTCGGAACACCTCATAGAAGAATTGAAACATTTTGAGAATCAAGAGAAGCCAAATTTAGAAGAGACTGAGTACGTGAACCTGGGAGATAAAGAAAGTGTTAAAGAAACCATAATTAGTGTCCATCTCACAGAAACTCAGAAAGAAGAACTCATCAGTTTACTCAAGTAGTACATCGACATATTTGATTGGTCCTATGATGATATGCCCGGATTAAGCACACATATAGTTTCTCACAAGTTGCCGATCAATCCAGATTTCAGTCCAGTAAAGCAGAAAACTCAGAAGTTGAAGCCAGATTTGAGTTTGAGAATCAAAGAAGAAGTTACACAACAGATTCAAGCCAAAGTTATGGAGGTTACTAAGTCTCCAACTTGGTTAGCCAATATTGTTTCGATGCCTAAGAAAGATGGTACAATTAAAATCTGTGTTGATTACAAAGATCTAAACAAAGCCATGTCTAAAGACAATTTCCCATTACCGAATATCCACATTCTCATCGACAACTATTCTAAGCATAAAATGCAATCATTTGTGGATTGCTATGTGGGTTATCATCATATTTTGATGGATGAAAAAGATGTTCAAAAGATAGCTTTCATTACACCTTTGGGTGTTTATCATTACCGAGTAATGCCATTTGGTCTCAAGAATGTTAGGGCCACATACATGAGATCCATGACTTCTATCTTCCATGATATGATCCATAAGGAGATTGAAGTGTATATGGATGACGTAATCATCAAGTCCTGCGAGAGTTCAGATCACTTGACTCATTTGAGAATGTTTTATGATTAGTTGCGTCAATACAACTTAAAGTTGAATCCCGCTAAATGTGCTTTTGGAGTACTAGCTAGTAAATTATTGGGTTTCATAGTCAGTAGAAGAGGCATTGAGTTTGATCCTACCAAATTCAAGACGATTCAGGATTTACTACTTCGGAAGACTAAGAAAGAAGTTACGATATTCCTTGGAAGATTAAACTATATCAGTCGATTCATAGCTCAATCCATAGTGGTTGGCAAGCCTATCTTTAAGTTGTTGAAAAATGATGCACTGACAGTGTGGACCGAAGAGTATAAAAAAGATTCTGATACTATCAAATATTATTTGACAAATCCACCAGTATTGGTACCTTCGCGAGAAGGAATTCCATTGTTACTATACTTGTCTGTCTTAGAGAATGCATTCGGGTGTGTATTAGGACAACATGATGAAACGGGAAAGAAGGAACGCGCGATCTACTATCATAGCAAAGAGTTTTCTCCATATGAGGCTCGATACACTCTATTGGAAAGAACATGATGTGTTTTGAGTTGGATCGCCAAAAAGTTGATGTATTATTTGTCTTCATATACTACATATCTTATTTCCAAGATGGATCCATTGAAGTATATGTTGCAAAAAGCTATGCCAACTGGAAAACTGGTGCAATGGAAAATTCTTTTAAGCGAGTTTGACATTGTGTATGTTACTCAGAAAGTGGTAAAAGGACAAGCCCTAGCAGATCATCTTGCAGAAAATCCGATCGACGAAGAATATGAACCGCTCAAAATATACTTCCCTGATAAAGATGTGTTGTTCATAGGACAAAGCATTTCTGAGTCATACCGTGGTTGGAGAGTATTCTTTGATGGAGCGGTGAATTATATTGGAGCTGGAATTGGAGCGGTTCTAATATCAAAATCCGATCAACATTACCCCGTGGTTGCTAAACTTCAATTTCATTGCACCAACAATATGTCGGAGTACGAGGCTTCCGTTCTTGGCATAATGTTAGCCATCGACATGAATGCCCAAGAGTTGCTGGTAATTGGAGATTACGATTTGTTAATTCACTAGGTTCAAGGGAAATGGGTCGTGAAGAATCCAAAGATTGTACCATATGTACAACTGGTGCAAAGATTGTGCAAAAGATTTCGAATGATAGAGTTTATGCACAGTCCAAGGTTGCAAAATGAATCTACCGACACTCTTGCCACTATTTCCTCTATGATCAAGCATCCGGATCAGAATTACATCGATCCTTTGGTGATAGATTTGAAGGGAACAACCCGCTCATTATTCGCGTGTCGAAGCGGAACCAGACGGAAAGCCTTGGTATTATGATATAAAGAAGTACCTGTAGACTGGAATTTATCCAGAAGATGTGACATCCAATCAAAAGAAGGCAATACGTCGATTGTCTAACAATTTGTTTCCTAGTGGGGAAATCCTTTATAGGATGACTCCAGATTTGGGACTCCTCAGGTGCGTAGATTCCAGGGAAGCTACAAGACTTCTCGAAGAGGTACATGTTAGAGTCTGTGGACCTCATTTGAATGGGCTTACCTTGGCAAAGAAGATCCTTCGACCTGCTTATTTTTGGATGACTAAGGAGCACGATTGTTGTAGATTTGTGAAAAAGTGTCATAAATGTCAAGTACATGGTGATTTTATCTGAGTACCCCCTCACGAACTTAATGCTATGGGATCGCCTAGGCCTTTCGTGGCCTAGGGCATGGATGTTATTGGCCCAATTGAGCCACCTGCCTCTAATGGACATAGATTCATTTTGGTTGACATTGCTTACTTCCCAAAGTGGATGGAAGCAACTTTTTATAAATCTATGACGAAGAAGGTAGTAGCTGATTTTGTTCGTAACAACTTGATATGTCGATTTGGACTACCTAATTTCATTATTACAGAAAATGGTGCAAACCTCAACAGTCATTTGATGAAGGAGATATCTGAGCAATTCAATATTACTCATCGGAAGTTGACTACTTAACGTCCTCAAATGAATGAAGCCGTAGAAGCTGCCAATAAAAACATCAAAAAGATCTTGAGAAAGATTATTGATAATAACAGAGGTTGGCATGATATGTTACCATATGCTTTGTTAGGATACCGAGCAACCGTTAGAACATTAATTGGAGAAACTCCACCCTTGGTAGTATATGGGATAGAAGGAGTGATACGTGCTGAACTTACCTTCATTGAGGATCAATCAAGAAGCTGAACTAAGCAATGCTGATTGGGTTCGTAATCGGATTGAACACTTAACCTTAATTGATTAAAATAGAATGACCATTGTTTGTCATGGCCAATTATATCAACAGATAATGATTCGTGCTTTTAACAAAAAAGTGAGATCTCGAACATTTGAAGAAGGACAATTGGTCCCCAAACGCATCTTCCCCCATAAAGATGAGTATAAGGGGAAATTTGCACCAAATTGGCAAGGACCATACATGGTTCATAAAGTGTTATCTAGAGGTGTCTTGATCCTGTCAGAGATGGATGGCCAGGAGTGGCCAAAACCAATCAACTCAGATGCTGTCAAGAGATACTACGTCTGATGATTAGTTTTTCTCTGATCACTTTCCTTGTAATGGTATCATTTTTGTGTAACTACTTATGCCAATTTTTTATATCCTTTTATTGAACTACGTCTGACATGAATTGTCAAAAATGAGATATGTAGGTGGCCTATGTCTACCTCGGTCATTTTCTTATTAAAATTTCCTATTTCTTTTATTCCAAAAAGGGGAAATATGTTTGACCTGATTCCTGCCTCAACGAGATACATAGGCGCCATAGCGGCTCGGTCATACACCCCATAAAATTTCCATTTCCCTTTAATGGAAACTGGGGCAGAATTTTTGAGAGGATCTCAAAAATTCTAAAGATCCTTCGCCAGCAAGACTTGATTGAGCATACATTATGAAAAGGTAATAGGGACAAAATTTTTGAGAAGGTCTCAAAAATTCCGCAAATCTTCCTACCAAAGATTAGAGAAATGCTAAGACATTTCGTTGGGGCAGAATTTTTGAGAAGATCTCAAAAATTCCGCAAATCTTCCTACCAAAGATTTGAGAAATGCTAAGACATTTCGTTAGGGCAGAATTTTTGAGAAGATCTCAAAAATTCTATTAGATACTGTCAGAAGTTCAAAGTTAACGACAAGTAAACTCTGGGGTGATCAGAAGGTAATGAACCCCAATATCTCAGAAATTAAAAGTCAAACTTCAATTATATTCTGATCTCCCCAACATAAAATGACTTTTAGATTGGATATATCGAAACTTGAACTAAAGTGTTCATTTAAGCTTTAATGTGACATGAAACTTTGGAAGTGACCCTCATCAAATTACTTTTCAAAAATCTATTTTTCTTAAAACATTAGACATATATCAAATATTTTGTATAAAATATAGATCTATCTTATGACTACCAAGAAGCGGGATGCTAGAAGCAATCAACCAAATATTGGAAGAGAAAGAGCAAGCAATCAAAGAAGTCAACACAGATTAGTTCATTTAAAACTAATAAATTTTCTGTGGATGCAGGTTTACAAGGATATCAAGAGATCATCATGTTCAACAAATATGTGAAAGTCAAAAGAACTAAAGCGCCCAATATTGACATTTTCTTTATGCAGGAAAAGGTATTGATATTCCAGCGATAAAAATAGTTAACTTAATATTTTGAATAACAACATCTTGTTCATATTTCTCAACAAAAATAGGAGCCACAACGAAGATACAAGTGGTCAAACAAAAGTAGGTGAAAGCATCGAGATGATGACACTTTAAGATGTACAAATGACTATAATAACACCACATTGCATTTTCCTGGGTCAACGATGTCTGAAGGGCACACGTAAGACAAATCAAATATCGAAGAGAATTTGAAGTGTAACTTGCCAAAAATTATTCATTATCACGTTCAAGTCAGAAGAGGCTAACTTTGAAGGATATTTGTACGTCACATCGATACCAGACACGGTGATGTGCATTGCCGAAAGGCCATTTGATATCATTTCATCGGAAGTGGTGATTTAATTGCTGAGAGGGCCATCCATATTATATTATCAGAGGTGATAATATCATTGCCAAGAGGGCTATTAATATTATATTACCAAAGGTAGTAATATCATTGCTTAGAGGGTCATCCATATTGTATTATCTGAGGTGATAATATCATTACGGAGAGGGCCAACAATATTTTATTACCAAAGATGGCAATATCATTGCCAAGAGGGCAATCAATATTATATTACCAAAGGTAATAATATCATTGTCGTGAGGGTCATCCATATTATATTATCAGAGCTGATAATATCATTGCCAATAGGGACATCAATATTATATTACCAAAGGTAGTAATATCTTTGCCGAGAGGGTCATCCATATTATATTATAAGAGGTGATAATATCATTGACGAGAGGTCCATCAACATTATATAACCAAATGTGGTAATATTATTGCCAAGAGGGCCATCAATATTATATTACCAAAGGTAGTAATATCATTGCCGAGAGGGTCATCCATATTATATTATCAGACTTGATAATATCATTGCTGAGATGGCCATCAACATTATATTACCAAAGGTGGTAATATCATTGCCGAGAGGGCTATCCATTTCATATTATCAAAGATGGTAATATTATTGCCGGGAGGGCCGTCCACATTATATTATCAGAGGTGATAATGTTATTACCGAGAGAGACATCAACATTATATTAATAAAGGTTGTCATATCATTACCAAGAGGGTCATCCATATCATTTGCCGGAAAAAGTGATATCATTGTCGAAAGGGCCACGAACACATAACAACATATCAAGTCATCATATATTGTTTCAAAAATGGAGGAGCTGAAGTTTGAGAAGTACATTATAAATCACATCAAACTTTGGAAAGGTGCCTCGTTTGCTCTATGTCAAAATTGGAGGAGGCTGACGTACCAATGTAGTAAAGACACTACTTTCCTATTTCTATTACAGTTTCTACTAATGAGTTTTATCTTAGTCTTTATCAAGAACATCCGAGAGGATGCATTATCAATTAAAACACACGTGCAGATGTCATAAAAAATGGCGCAGCACAACATGGAACTTTTTCTTAGCAGCGAACAGGGACCAGTCTGAGGAGGAATATCAAACTCCCTAGATGCGAGCCGAGGACCGACTTCCACCACAATCAAACCAAACCCTATCAGAAGGCATGTGAGTATTTTCTTGAGGTCTTACAGTTTTAGTTTCGCATCTAATTTAATTTTCAACTCCAACTAGAAGCAAATCTTCAAATCCGAGTGACAGTACACCAAAAGCTTTGAAAACTATATCCGTGTAAGTTCTTATTTATGGATGTGAAGAGCTCCACATTCATGACTAAGAGATTGCAAGCCTCTTTTTTTCAGAACTCGATTTGTTTGTCACTCATCCTGAACCAAAGGGTATCTTAACATAATAGATTTCCTTTCCAACCGATTGAGTTAAACTACAGACAACTTGATTCCTGAGGTCGAGGGATATGTAGGCGGACTCCATGTTGAAGACTCGGCTATAGTCCAACAATCTCTCATAAATCTTATTTCCGATCATTTCGGTCTCTCCATAATTTGATACTGTGATAGGTTTTTGAATTTTATAAAAAAAAACATGTGTCAAATCAAGCGTTTTTTTGAACTAAATGGACTGAATTTTCATGTAACTTGAGATACGTAGGAAACTCAATGCTAGGGTCCAGCCATAATTCCTCAAAATCCGTATCGAGCCTTTCTCTCAAAAAGATGAAATGGATTCGGTCAAAATTGGATTCGTCAATCTTCTTTGCCCAGGTTCTCTTTCATCGACCCTACCCAAAGAATAGGGCAGTTGTTGACACCAAATTTTGACCCTATGCAATTCGAGTTAACTATCGAGCTTCTTCAATTTCAAAAAAATTAACATAATCTTCTTTGAAAATTTCTAAAAAAATATATATAGATTTTAAAATCTCTTTCTAATTATTTTTGGTTAGTATTTTTCAGAAACAGTTATATACTTTTACTTATTGGTTTGTATAATTTTCATCTTTGATATAAATATTTAGTAAGTAGCCTAATAGCATAAATCTATATTTATTTCCTTTAACTTAGTGAATTTTATAATTTTGTATAATTAGTTTTCTCTCTTAAGTAGTGAACTTATGTCTTGATAATTATTTCGTCCTGTTAAATTAAGAAGCTCAAATAATTAATAGATAATTATGCATCTCATTTCCATAAAGAGAAGGTTGCGAAAGCACTTAAGTGTTTGAGAAAGCAAGGCCCGCTTTAGTGAACAACCTCTCGCTAATGCGAGCACACTAGACATCAGAAATTTCAGCCAAAAACAAAATCAACAAATGGACCGTCGAGATTCATTCAAAATCCCGTTCACACAAACCAAATATGCAATTTGACTAAACTTGATGTTCTGGACGCAAAGGAACTATCAGAATACCAATTTGATATCTGCTTGAACCGACATCCATGAAAGTCACAAGAAATGAACACAACGTTTAAATGGCTAAAACAATATCGGGACCTTTGAAAATTCATCCAAGACCTCACCTAGGCCTAAAATCATCACCCCGAATCCACCGAAACTCCGGGAATTCCAATCCGAGCATCCGAACCCCGAATATTGACAAAGTCAATCCAAATGCTAAAATCTCAATAATTTCCAACTTAGGATCTCAAAACCTCAAAAATACACCGTATTTGAAACTGACAAATCTCTTAGACAAATTTCCACATTTTGGGATTGATGGAATCGGTAAAATTCCATTATGATACTCGAAACTCCCAAAGATATCAAAAACCATTTTTTAACAACTTTAGCCTTTCAAAAACCAAAAATGTACATAATTCACAACTTTTTACTCAAATCTCAAATCAAATTTCAAAATCCAATCAGAATTAGCTCGGGGTTAATATCCGAGGGGTAAAATGATAATTTTATGATTTAAAAAAAAAAAAGACCAATTGGGTCATAACATATGCCTTTTTTGAATATTCTAGATACTCCCAATCTATCAAGAACATATTTTAAATAAGTATACGAGTCTATTGATAAACATATTATTATACTTTCATTCCGAACTCAAAAAATCAACCTTAAGCCCGCAAGGTCAGAGCAATAATTTTATTTCAAAATTAGTTGTGTCACAAATATGAAATTTAATCAAAATTCAAGCTCGAACTGGACTCCAAATCATCAAAATGTGACTCATCACTCTAAGGTTCAAAAATCCTAATTTCTAACACCCAAATGTGAATTAAATCACGAAACAAACAATATAATATAGGGAAAAATACCAAATTTAGAGTTAGATTATTACCCTGAGATAAAATGAGCAATTCCTCATTGACAATTACCAAAATTGAGCTACCAAACTAAAATAATCTTAAATTGAAGTCTATGTTCAAATTTGGGATTATTTTGTCCAGGTCTTAATTTTTTTGCAAATGTAGATCACAATTGAAAATGTGATCAAGTGATGTGATATAACCCATCAAAATCGTGACGGAACAATCACAAACGAGATTCCTCATCCAGAACTGAACTAGCAAACTTTATCCTCCGCAAATGCGGCACTGAACCCATGAATGCATAAAATTCCTACAATTATTCTTCACGAATGTGACCTAACCCTTGCGTGCATGAAGAAGAAAACCAATTACACCAACAATTGGGGAATTAACTATGAAAAATTCTCTATTTCACCCATCAAACTCATCTAGAAAACCAAATAAGCAAATAAATCATAAAATATATTACAGATTTATTGAAACATCAAATCACCATTTAGAAGTTGTCTACCAAATGTTGACCATGATCAACTATACGCTTTATATTTTACTTTTTAGTTTTTAAAAATTTATATTTATCTTGTAATAACTCTTCTTGTAATTGATATTTTCCACATTTATATACTTATATGAAAGCTAAGTTATGACTTGCTATCGCTATTTCATTTATTTCCGTATGATTAATTCATTTTAGTATTTTGGGAAACAATTGACTTATCTAACGGAGGGTTAGTGAAGTGTCACCACGATCCTTCAGTTTTTGAATAACAAAATTGCGTCTAAATAAGTTCATATACTAAGCATGGAAAAAATAGAGATCTATCTATCGATTATATTGATCATAAAATATTTGGTAAAATATATGTAGTTGAAGAATCTTTATTATTAGATGTCAAATAACCAATTTAAGTAAGATGGTTAATGTAATAAATATATTAAAAGTTAAGTTGAATGATTGTCAAAATTAAGACTCTATATTCAAGATATTTGAGTTTTATTAAGTAGAAACTATTTTCAAGAGAGAAAAGTTATCTACATTTAAAATGAGGGGTTCTAAAATTAATTCTTGAAATAAATATATAAAAATAATAATTTTGAAGTCAAAGTGAATCTATATTTCTGCATGGACCAATATATTATATTTGTTTTAAACAAAACATTAGTGTGGTGTATATTTTTGACAAGATATTGTGTTCTTACAAAAACACTAAGTCTCTTGCCTTCAAGCGATGCAAGAAAATCTTGAGGTATAACTTTATTGAATTTTATGATGTAAAAATTAGAATTTTCTATTCAATCTCAATGAGGTACTGTTTTTCACTGGTTTTTTTGTTGTTGTTGAGTTTTCAAAAATGATTTTGTATGTTCAATAGTTGTAAATAAATTCTCATGTAACTTGAGATACGTAGGAAACTCAATGCTAGGGTCCAGCCATAATTCCTCAATATTTGTATCGAGTCTTTCTCTCAAAAAATGAAATAGATTCGATCAAAATTGGATTCGTCAATCTTTTATCCCATTTTCTCTTTCATCGACCCTACCCAAAGAATGGGGCAGTTGTTGACACCCAATTTTGGCCCTATGCAATTCGAGTTAACTATCGAGCTTCTTCAATTTAAAATAATTTGAAATAATAGTCTTTAAAAAATCCTAAAAAAATATATGTTTTAAAATCTCTTTCTAATTAGTTTTGGTTAGTATTTTTCAGAAATAATTATATAATTATACATATTGGTTTGTAAAATTTTCATCTTTTATATAATTATTTAATAAATAGCCTAAAAATAGTGTTTAACAAAAGTACATATTTATTTCCTTTAAATTAGTGAATTTTATAATTTTGTATAATTAGTTTTCTCTCTTAAGTAATGAACTTATGTCTTGATAATTATTTTGTCTTGTTTAAATTAAGAAGCTCAAATAATTAATCGATAATTATGCATCTCATTTTAACTTTGGCCAAATTTAGTTATATCTAAATCTAATAATAGCAACTCAAGTTGCTATGTTTTAAATAAAATGGGCAATTTTCTTAACCCTTGCACATCTGCACATATATAGATATATTTTTACATATAACACACATAATGGTACACCCTATATTCCCACACCCTCACGCTTGGTCTCTCCTTCTCTTTTCAAACTTTCACGCGTGCTACTCTCCCTCTTCTTCTTCCCAAAACCGCAAAAGTCAAGAGAAGAACCCTAGTTCTTCATCCACCCATCACCCCTGTCAGTCCCTCTCCCCATTTTCAAAGATTACCGACCTCGGAACAAGATTTGTTGACTTTGGTAGAGAGAGATCTCACCCAAATCTGATGCGGATTAAGAGATATCACATCGAAAGAGTGTTTAGCAAAAATACATATTTTAAAATCTAATTCTAATTAGTTTTTGTTAGTATTTTTCAGAAATAATTATATAATTATCATATTGGTTTGTATAATTTTCATCTTTTAAATAATTATTTAATAAATAGCCTAAAAATAGTGTTTAGCAAAAATACATATTCATTTCCTTTAAATTAGTGAATTTTATAATTTTGTATAATTAGTTTTCTATCTTAAGTAATGAACTTATGTCTTGATAATTATTTCGCCTTGTTTAAATTAAGAAGATCAAATAATTAAATGATAATTATG
Organism: Solanum tuberosum; assembly: GCF_000226075.1. Taxonomy (NCBI): domain Eukaryota; kingdom Viridiplantae; phylum Streptophyta; class Magnoliopsida; order Solanales; family Solanaceae; genus Solanum; species Solanum tuberosum. The sequence continues at coordinate 247,431 of NW_006239178.1, read as the reverse complement.
CATCCCATTTTAACTTTGGCCAAATTTAGTTATATCTAAATCTAATAATAGCAACTCAAGTGGCTATGTTTTAAATAAAATGGGCAATATTGTTAACTCTTGCACATCTACACATATATAGATATATTTTTACATATAACACACATATTGGTACACCCTATATTCCCACGCCCTCACACGTTGGTCTCTCCTTTTCTTTTCAAACTTTCACGCGCGCTACTCTCTCCTTTCTTCTTCCCAAAACCGCAAAAGTCAAGAGAAGAAGCCTAGTTCTTCATCCGCCCATAACCCCTGTCAGGCCCTCTACCCATTTTCAAAGATTACCGACCTTGGAATAAGATTTGTTGACTTTTGGCTGAGAGAGATCTCACCCAAATCTGATGCGGATTAAGAGATATCACATCGAAAGAGTGTTTAGCAAAAATACATATTTTAAAATCTCTTTCTAATTAGTTTTGGTTAGTATTTTTCAGAAATAATTATATAATTATACATATTTGTTTGTATATTTTTTTTATCTTTTTATATAATTATTTAATAATAGCCTAAAATAGTGTTTAGCAAAAATACATTTTTATTTCCTTTAAATTAGTGAAAGGAATATGAAAATGGTAAGGATAGAAATGAAAAAGATCAACCAAAAGAGTTTATGGGAGTCTCTGAAAAAGTACAAGCACTTAGAAGAGAGCTCATAGATACACAAAGGAATATGAGAGTAGGGCCAATACAACAAGACATCATTGATGAGGAAAAAGTATCGAGAACTAAACTGGCATAGTGGAGTATGATTGAGGAGAACATATACAAGCAGAAGTGTAGAGTACAATGGCTCAAACTGGGGGAGGATAACAATGCTTATTTCTTTGCTAGCATGAAAAGAAGGAAGGCTCAAAATCATATCAACATGCTCACAAGAGAGGATGGGACTATTATTAGGGAAGCAACATATGTTATAAAGGAGGCTGTGGGTTTTTATCAAAAGTTGTTAGGTCAATGTAATAAACACATGAAAGCTACACATCCTGAAGTGCTCAAAGATGGACCAGTCCTTACAAGGGAGTAATAAATGTTCCTCATTCAACCATTCAATGTTGCTGATGTGAAGAAAGCTCTTATGAGCATTGGGGATTCAAAAGCACCAGGAGAGGATGGTTTCAATTCCAATTCCTTCAAAAAATCTTGGACAATCATAGGGGAGGAGGTAACATAAGTTGTTTTACAATTCTTTATCACAACTGAAATGTATGCTCCCATTAATAGAACCTCTGTCACTTTGATTCCAAAGATAAAACATCCCACTTCTATAAAAGAATACAAGCCTATTTCTTGTTGCACTACTTTTTATAAGATCATTTCAAAGATACTCAAAAAAAAGACTCCATAGTATCATGAACTATCTAGTTGATCCAGGGCAGGTTGCTTTTGTACCTGGTAGAACGTTGACTGATAATGTGCTTCTCAGCCATGAACTTGTTAAAGGGTATGGTAGAAAAGGCACTTCACCTAGTTGTATGTTCAAGATAGACATGCAAAAGGTATTTGACTCTTTGGAATGGCATTTTTTGGAGGATATATTAGCTGGTATGCAGGTTCCTCAAAAGTTCCTAGGATGGATAATGAGTTGTGTTAGGACTGTGTCTTATTCAGTATTGATCAATGGATGTCCTAGTGCACCTTTTTAAGCAAAGAGAGGGGTGAGACAAGGAGATCCGCCGTCACCTTATTTGTTTGTCCTTACTATGGATTACCTCACAAGATTACTGAAAACACTGAGAAGGAATCCAATGTTTAAATATCATCCTAGATGCCACAAATAGCACATCATACAACTAAGCTTTGTTGATGATGTGCTGCTATTTAGTAGAGGAGACATAACATCAAGTACTCTCTTGTATGAGTGTTTCCAGCATTTCTCAAAGGTATCTGGACTCAAAGCAAATCAGGCCAAGAGTTCTGTTTACTTTGGAGGAGTGTCAGAAGATATGCAATAATTAATACTGCAACAAACAATTTTTGTAAAGGGACTACTCCCTTTTAGATAACTTGGAGTGTGTTTGAGTTCAAGGAAACTGTCATTATGGCAATACCAACCATTAATAGACAGGATATTGGGAAAAATTACAACATGGATAGTCAAATTCTTGTCTTATGCAGGAAGGTTACAATTGGTTAACAATGTTTTAACAGCTATGCAAGCTTTCTCGACACAAATATTTCTGCAACCAAAGTAAATTCTCAAAAAGGATAGAGACTATATGTAAGGTTCCTATGGAATGGAAAGGTACTGTAACGACCCTAAAAATGAACTAGTAAAACTAGAGCCTAACGTGTGTGCGTTTGTGTTCGTCATGAGTTTTGATGTGGTTTAATGTTGTCCCGAGCCATGGTTGAAGTGTTTAGGGGTTAGATGTCAAGGTACGACTCCCCAAGGACCACCCTAAGGGTCCTTGAGGAGGACCCTAAGATTAAATCCCAAGACCCCAAGGAAACCATCAAGTTTGCAAAAATTGGGTGACCTACGGAAGGTATCCATTCTCGTAGATCCATCCATGCCCCGTGGATGGCCTCCATAGGTCAGGCCCCTCCAAACCAAGCAACAGACCCAGACCACGGACCAGCAGTATGGTCCGTGAATGGACTCACGGTCCGTGAGTCTGGGGCTCGTGGTTCACACCTACTTGCTGTCAAGTGACACGACCAAGTGAGGGGTGAATTGGTAAATTCACCCCAAGTCCTTTAAAGTGGATGGACGATTATTTTAAGTGTTTAAAGGTATTTTAAGAGTATTAAAACATTGAAACCCTCATTTACATTTCATCTCTCAAAATCAACAACCTTCCCTCCTAAAAAGTTCCCTCTAGGAACTCCATTGGAGATCAAGGTCAAGTTCAAGCTAGGGTTGGGAATTTCAAGGTGTTTCTTTTTCAAATTCATGGGATTCTTCAAGTATAAGGTATGGTGATCCTTCAACTAGGGTTAGATTTCACCCTAGAGTCAGTTTCAAAGAAGTTTTCAAGGTTTTGAAGTTACACAAAATCCCTAAGTTTCATTCAATCTCATGGGTTCTTGCATCAAATATTTTCAAATGATAAACTATGATTGTATTGAAGTTTAATTGATGATTTAAAATGATTTTACTCCATGAACCCATAATTTCTCTCAAATTCCTAAATTTGGCCTTATGAAGTGGGTTTGTTGATTATGAATGAATGATGATGGATTTATGTGTAGATTGATTTAGATTATTGATTTTTATCATTATCTATGTCTTATTATGGTGAATTGTTGATGAATTGAGGATTTGTGATCATAGCCTTGAAAGGGCAAGTTTGACCTAATTTCATGTTAATGTAGAGTTGTTATTGAATTGTTGATCCACTTGAATGGTGGAAGTGTTTACTTACTATGTACATTGTGATCATGGCCTTGATGTCATAGTGTGAGGAATTGAAGGATTATCATGATGTTGTATATATGAATGTGATGTGAATCATGTGTGTGATTTCAATGAATGAATTATGATATTGTCTAGAAGCTAATTGTGTTAGGATTGAATGTTATCTCTCTATTAACACTCATAAATGTTGATGATGGAATGTGAAGGGTTCTATAATGTAATGTTGAATGAGATCTCTTGAATTGGTAGGCTTAGGCATCCTTTTCTTATATGATGAGTATATCTTGACTTAATGTCTCAATGTCTTAATATCTTGAATTGGTAGATCTAATGTTGGTAGCCTTTGCATGAATGAATGAATGAATGAGTTTAATGATAATGTTAATGAATGTTGAGTCTTTTAAAAGGCTATTCTCAATTGTACACTATTGAATGCTAATGATGTGTTGATTGAAAGGATATTCTCGATCTTGCACTAATGAATGATAATGGGGTTCTTAGATGAAAGGCTATTCTCATCTTTGAATCTATAAGCTATCCAATGAATGAATGTTGGGTTGAGATGCATGCCCTCACGTTAGTTGAGGTGGGGTGTCTAGTAACAATCTCTTATCCCTTAATGTAATGATTGTTAAAATACTCTATGGGAATGTAGGCTAAGCACCGAGAGGATATTGAATGAGATGGAAGCCTTCACATGAGTTGAGGCGGGGTTTCTAGTAGTAATCTCTTGAGATGGATGCCCTCACGTGAGTTGAGG
>NW_006239178.1:232735-243247 GCF_000226075.1 Solanum tuberosum | reverse complement strand
TAACTATGTGCCCACATAGGTCTAGCTAGAGGTTCCACTTAAACTATATACCGGTTTACCTTAGGCAAGTAGACCAACCCTTACAATGTGGGATAGTATATCGGATTCCATGATCTATCTCTCATGGTCTATGTCGGTTAAACGCTTATTCCCATCATGTGAGATGTGCATTATGGTTTCTTGAGAGGTTCTACCAAGTGTGGGTGGTAGTATGGGATACCATCCACGCATTGCACGAGTAGGCTTTGAGAGGGTCATAGTGAGTTCTCTAAGTCTTAATGACTATTATTTGAAAGTCCTCTAAATGATGTTATTGAGTAATGATTGACTCTTATATGCTTAAATGTAAAGATGCATGCTATATTGGATTGTATTATGAGCTAGTTCCTTGTCATGACTTATTGTATATGAATGTGCCTTGTCTATGGTGATTTCAAGGTATTACTTAGTGTGAGTAGTAGTATGGGATGCTACTTGCACATTGCACAAGTATGACTTAGAGTTGTCTTAATGTGATGATGTGATTCATGTATTGTTTATGTCTTTTATAGGCTTTATTTTGTAAAGGAGGAAATGATGAATGGTAAGCTCACTTTTGGTGACCTTAAGCTGGTGCCTTAGTGTGGGTGGTGGTATCGGACGCTACCCATACATTGCACAAGGTAGAGCTTGAGGTTTATTTGAGGTGGAGGCTCAAGGTAAAAGGTAAAGGTTTGTATGTGCTATTGTTCAAATGTGAATTATGTGACTTTGTATGTTGGTTGTGACTTATATCATGCCTCTTGTATCAATATTCATGAAGTTTTACAACAATGGCATAAAAGCATGGCTTTCAATCAAATGTCCCTTTTTAAGCATGTTTTTGCATGGTCATCATACTTAGTACATCTAATGTTCTAACCCCATTCTTTTCCCTTTTTATCAAAGCGTAGGCTTTGGAGATGTTGGTGTGCTATGCTTGAAGGTTAGGTTTCTAAAGTGATTGAAGATGAAGACTTGGTGATTCCTCATAGTTTCGAGGACAAAACCCAACATGTTCCTTTTAGGTCTTTAGTTTATGTTAAAGCTTTGTATGGGCTAAGTCCCAATGTTGTATTCAAAGTATTAGATGGTTTGAGACATAGTGTATAAAGTCTATAATAGTCTTCCACTTGCTTTTTAATAAAATGTTTTCTATTGTAAAGAATGTTTTAATTCTTCTCTATTTTCAAGTGTCTTATGCAATGAATGAGCTATGAGGCTTGTATAAGATCCCTTCCTGGTCGAGTACGCCATGTTACGAATAGGGGGTGCTTTCGGTTCATGACAAACATGGTATCAGAGTACAAGATTTTGGAATTGTCTTATGATGTATCAAACCACATCTAGTAGAATCTTGTTCATAATGTGAAGCATGCCACATTATGAATATGAGGCTATTGGGTGTTAAGAAAGTTTCACTTCTTCATTGTTCCAATCGTGCCATAGAGTTTAGTTCTATAATGTATCTCTCTTATTCCTTATGTGAAGGTCTATAGAGTGTGACCCTTGAAAGGTTTATGTTACTTGTGTTGAGAGAGAGAAAAGGTTGGTTGTGATGCCAACTATGGCTATGTGACTTGATAGATTGAGATGATATGTTGTGATATTGACTTTAGTACGAATGGGTTGCTTTATGGCTATGTGTGTTTTTGGTAGAAGGTTATGATGAGTTTTGAGGTATGTTGAAAGAGTTGATGAAATGGGGTGTTTTAAAGATGCCTAGGTGTGATGAGTATGAAGGTTTAGTGATGTCTTGCTCCGACCTTAGAATGGAGAGAAGTGAAGTTAGAAAGAGTTGGTATAGGCTTACTCCTAAGTGGGGGATAATGTGCCTAGATGGTAAGGTCTTTGAGTGTCCTTGATGTTCATGAGTTAGGCTTGATTGATGTTCGCACCTTATGAGGTGTAGGCAGTTTTGAGGAGTTTAGACCCGGTGTGGTAGACTCATATGATACCTTGAGTGATGTGCTAAGGTTGATTGTGAGCAAGAGTGCTTAATGAGGACCTTCCTAGTTTAAAAGCTCTGGTATGTTGATGGTTTCTTGTAAGTTGTGGATGTCTTGATTAAGGTTCCCTTGTGGTGTTCATGTTGACCTAACTTGGGTTTACTCCTAAGTGGGGGATAGTATGTTGAGTAGTAAGGTTGTTGAGAGTTCTTATATCCTTACCTCTTCCTTTATGTGCCTATTCATGCCTAAGACAAAGAGTTCCTTTTTGGCTTGTTTCATGTTTTTGGAGTCATGTGTGACATTGTGTTTCCGTGTTCTCCTTATATCATGCATGTTCTAGTTGGATTCTTGTTTATATGATAAATGAGTTTTTGTGATTTATTGTTCCTCATGTTGATGTGCATTTAGTTTGAGTTGTCTATATGCTTCATGAGGTTAAATGTTGAACATTCCTAAATGTGCATTATTGAAAAGTTGCATAATGTGCTTTTATGAGAAAATTGCTCAAATGTGCTTAATGATGTTCTAATGAGCATGATGTGATTTGGAGAAGGAAGTTCCTCCAATGAAATGAGAAATGAGATGTTTTGGTGCATAATGAGTTTTTAGATGTAGTTCCAACCTTCTTGTTTGCATTGAGCCTTCTGATGTGGAGTGGTGTTTCCTCCTATGTTTATGCATTTATATTGATGTTGCATGCATGAGTGTGGACTGCTAGTCTTGAGTTGTTACCCCTTAACATGTTTAAAGTGTCATTCTAGGACGAATGTTCCTAAGTGGGGGGATAATGTAACGACCCTAAAAATGAACTAGTGAAACTAGAGCCTAACGTGTGTGCGTTTGTGTTCGTCATGAGTTTTGATGTGGTTTAATGTTGTCTTGAGCCATGGTTGAGGTGTTTAGGGGGTTAGACGTCAAGGTACGACTCCCCAAGGACCACCCTAAGGGTCCTTGAGGAGGACCCTAAGTCTAAACCCCAAGACCCCAAGGAAACCATCAAGTTGGCCAAAATTGGGTGACCTACGAAAGGGGTCCATGCTCCGTAGGTCCATCCACGCCCCGTGGATGGCCTCCGTAGGTCAAGACCCTCCAAACAAAACAACAGACCCAAACCAAGGACCAACAGTACCATTCGTGAATGGACTCACGGTTCGTGAGTCTAGGTCAAGTGACATAGCCAAGTGAGAGGTGAATTCACCCCAAGTCTTTTAAAGTGCATGGACGATTATTTTAAGTGTTTTAAGGTATTTGAAGAGTATTAAAACTGTAACACCCTATATTCTATGTTGCGTTGTGGTATAGTTATGGACTCGAATTCCTATGCGACTAGTGATAATAGAATAGGTTTAAAGTGAGATAGTAAAATGTGGCATTTGATGTAAGAGTCAAAGTGGTCGAGTTCATATTAGTGCTACGGTCTTGTAAAGAAACTAAGATTGGGAAAATGGTGTAAAATAAGTGAGGTGCTTGCTTGACTAAACTATGCTAGTAGGTGACAAGTAGGTTATGCACCTACTTAGAATTAGTGGACTGCCTTTTTAAGTGAAAAGGGCAAGTAGGTGATGCACCTACTTAGAATTAGTGGACTTCATTTTAAGTGAAAAGGGCAAGTAGGTGATCCACCTACTTAAAAACTTATGGCAGAAATTAAGGAGTTGATGCACTTGCTTGCTTAAAAGTAAAGGACCATATTATTTCTCCAATTAATTAAGTGAAAACGTCCAAAAGGGACCTCGAAACCACTCAAGCTTATCACATCTCTTTCATCACTTATTCTCCAGAAAATTGCTACCAAGGAAAGCCATATAAGCTCCAAGAGTTCTGGTCTATAGCTTCACCATTAAAATCTGAAGAAAGCCCTTTTCTTTTTAAAGTACAAGTTAGTAGAACATATCCCATCTTAAGGAATTCAAGTGAATATTCTGATTTAACATCAAGTTAAGGGGGAGAGGACAACCTAAACCTTGAAGAATCCAAGTCTTAGCAAGTGAGGTTTCTATCCAGCAAGGTAAGCTATGGAAATTTTCATCTCTCTCTTGTTCTTGCATTGTTTGTGAAAGTTTTTCTGTGTTAATGAAATAAGGAGTGTTGTCTCTATGTGTGAGCTTGGAGGAAGGATGTGCTGGTTGGGAAAGCGATGGAGTGGAGTCCCCTTAAATTTGATTGTGAGCTCGTTTTGAGCATCTTAAATGTAATGTTATTTGGAACTAACGGGATATTGATCAGAAGCCGTATGTTCATATTGTTATTTCCACATTGTGATGCTTAGGGACTGTTTTGTGTATCGTAAAATAAGGGGGTGTGGCTGGATATGTGCAGAGAAGTCATGGGAACTGGATATAGGATAGAACATTAAAAGTGTAGTGATACGCCAATTAATTGAGTATTGCATGAGCTTACTTCCTGCCATCCCTTTGTATATTGTTTTCCAAACGTTATGAAGCCCGAGGAGTTTTGGAGGACCATATAAGAAAGTTGTATAGTATATGAAAAAAATTAGAGGAGAATGGGTGGGAAGAACACCCTTGAGGGGATCAATTACAGATTTACTGCGAATTACTATTTTGGTCTGATCAAGTAGCCCAAACTTGTTTATCAGATACTAAAGCTAGTTTTATTATTTACTCCATTGTAGATAAATAATCTGAAAGGAAGACGGTTAACTCATTGTAATATCCAAAGTTGTGCAGCAAGGTATGTAAGGCTATTCGATTTCCTATTTCTTTGGCATGAATCCAACACTTGTATTACAAAAAGTAAGCTTCCTAAGTGCCCTTGGTAGTGACTGATCCATAGGTGCAGTTCCTACTCCCTAGAGCATTAAAGTGAGTACTCTAATATGAGTTTATTACTAAATGTGTGTGCTTACTCTACCAAGTATTAGCATGCAAGGTTTAAATGTGTTTCATCGTCAAAGTACCCTTGGAAAGTATTCCCCTTATATAAATCAAAGTGATCCTAGATTACACATGGTACATATGTTTATATGTTGGATATACAATCTGCCCATATCAAGCTAACTTGCTTCAATTGTCTATTCCATCATATATGTCATCTTGTCACATGTTTATATGTTCCCTTTATTGGTTATTACTCCATTGTGTTAGACTATTATATATGTTACCTCACAAGATTCCCTACTTGCTCTATTGTACATTTTATATGTACTTACTTGGAATATGTATCCGTCCTTAAGTTGAATCTTCCCACGTTCTCCCTTGGTTCCACTTTCATGTGTACCTTGTATTTGATATTAGTTAGTGAGTATTTGGCTACCATATAGAGTTCAAATCTCTTGGTTGAATGTTAAATGTCTTCACTTGATATGTGCTTCAATTTGAGATGTCAAAATGCTTACTGGGTCAGATAAGCTCCTAAGTATTACGTTGGTGTGACATTTGATTCCTATGTCATTGTTATTATCATAAGTCCATATTCACATGTCTTCTACTAGTGGTTCATAGTTCCAAGTCTCAACAATGATTATAACCACCAAAACAACAATCTCAAAAGAGTTATGATCATCAAAAGAATAATCTCAAAAGAGTTATGAACATCAAACCAACAATCTCAAAGATTAAAGAATCTAAGTGAAGCAATTTGTATAATGATGGGTGGCAGACCATGGGTAAATGCCTAACATGGGTCGATCCCAATTGGTATTTAAGGGTGGCAGCTCAGGGGCGAAAGCCTAGCATGGGCCGATCCCAATTGGTATAGAAGGGTGGCTGCTCAGGGGCAAAAGCATAGCATGGACCGATCCCAATTGGTTGAATTATGCGGAAAGCATCCCAGGGGTTAAATACCTAGCATAGGTCATCCTCTTTTACCACTGATCAGCTTGTCATTTGTATCATATGCCTTATAAAGATTAGAACGCACATGAAAGTAAAGAAAAGAATGTAACATACACGATTTCAAAAGTATAAGCAAAGGTGGTCTCTAATCCTTACCTATTTGTATTTGGTTTCACTTGAGCTCTCCTTTTACATATGGTTGTATTATGCCTTACATATTCAGTACATTCTCTCGTACTGACATCCCTTATTGGGGACGCTGGATTCCATGTTGTAGGTACATGTACTAAACTAGTAGATCTCCCCCATAGAAGCACATGATACTCAGCGGTTGTTGGTGAGCTCCAGGTTGATTCAGGGTTTTACCGAGTCTTTACTATGCGTATTTTGATAGTTGTACAATCATGGATTTTAGTAGAGGCTTTGAAGACATTTTAAAATATGATTTGTATTCATAGTTTTACCTGCCGCAGGCATTGGTTTAGCTAGTCGACATTTGTTGTACATGTAGCTTTTCAGTAGCAAATCTATATGCATAGTAGTTCACTTTCTCGTCATAGGTCACTTGTAAAGCATGTGTTCATATGGTACTTGTCCGCCTAACCTAGGGTGGGGTGTGACAAAAACATTGAAACCCTCGTTTAGATTTCATCTCTCAAAATCAAAACACATCGCTCCTAAAAAGTTCTCTCTAGGAACTCCATTGGAGTTCAAGGTCAATTCAATCTAGGGTTGGGGATTTCAAGGTTTTTCTTATTCAATTTCATGGGATTCTTCAAGTATAAGGTATGGTGATCCTTCACCTAGGGTTATCTTTCACCCTAGAGTCAATTTCAAAGAAGTTTTCAAGGTTTTCAAGTTACACAAAATCCCTAAGTTTCACTCAATCTCATAGGTTCTTGCATCAAACGTTTTCAAATGATAAACTATGATAATATTGTTGTTTAATTGATGATTTCAAATGATTTTACCCCATGAACCCATGATTTCTCTCAAATTCCTAAATTTGGCCTTCTGAAGTGGGTTTGTTGATTATGAATGAATGATGATGTATTTATGTGTAGATTGATTTAGCTTGTTGATCTGTATCATTATCAATGTCTAATTATGGTGAATTGTTGATGAATTGAGGATTTGTGATCATAGCTTCGAAAGGGAAAGTTTTACCTAATTTCATGTTAATGTAGAATTGTTCTTGAATTGTTGATCCACTTGAATGGTGGATGTGTTTACTTACTATGTACATTGTTATCATGGCCTTGAAGACATAGTGTGAGGAATTGAAGTATTATCATGATGTTGTATATATGAATGTACTGATGTGAAGCCTGTGTGTGATCTCAATGAATGGATTATGATATTGTCTAGAAGCTAATTGTGTTAGGATTGAATGTTATTTGTCTATTAACACTCATAAATGTTGATGATGGAATGTGAAGGGTTCTATAATGTAATATTGAATGACATCTCTTGAATTGGTAGGATTAGACATCCTTTTCTTATATGATGAGTATATCTTGACTTAATGTCTTAATGTCTTGAATTGGTAGATCTAATGTTGGTAGCCTTTTCATGAATGAAAGAATGACTTTAATGATAATATTAATGAATGTTGAGTCTATTGAAAGGCTATTCTCAATTGTACTCTATTGAATGCTAATGATGTGTTGATTGAAAGGATATTCTCGGGCTTGCACTAATGAGCAATAATGGGATTCTTACATGAAAGGTTATTCTCATCTTTGAATCTATGAGCTATCAAATGAATGAATGTTGGGTTGAGATGGATGCCGTCACGTGATTTGAGGTGGGGTGTCTAGTAACAATCTCTTATCCCTTAATGTAATGAATGTTAAAGTACTCTATGGGAATGTAGGCTAAGCAGTGAGAGGATATTGAATGAGATGGAAGCCCTCACGTGAGTTGAGGCGGGGTTACTAGTAGCAATCTCTTGAGATGGATGCCTTCACGTGGGTTGAGGCGGGTATCTAGTAGGAATCTCCTTGTCCCTTAACTATGTGCCCACATTAGTCTAGCTAGTGGATCCCCTTAAGCTATATACCGGTTTGCCTTAGGCAAGTAGACCAACCCTTACAATGTGGGATAGTACATCAGATTCCATGATCTAGCTCTCATGGTCTATGTCAGTTTAAAACGCGTATTCCCATCATGTGAGATATGCATTATGTTATATTGAGAGGTTCTACAAAGTGTGGGTGGTAGTATGGGATGTCATCCATGCATTGCATGAGTAGGCTTTGAGAGAGTCATAGTGAGTTCTCTAAGTCTTAATGACTATTTGTGTGAAAGTCCTCTAAATGAATGAATGTGTCCTATATAAACCAAATGAAGAATGTTGGCTTGAATGCTTGGATGTAACGATGCATGCTATACTTGGATTGTAATATGAGTTTCTTCCTTGTCATGTCTATTGTATATGAATGTACCTTGTTTATGGTGACTTCAAAGGGATACTTCCTGTGAGTAGTAGTATGGGATTCTACTAGCACATTGCACAAGTATGACTTAGAGTTGTCTTAGATGTTGGTCTTAATGTGACAATGTGATTCATGTATTGTTTATGTCTTTTATATGCTTTATTGTGTAAAGGTGGAAATAATGAATGGTAAGCTCACTTTTGGTGACATTAAGGTGGTGCCTTAGTGTGGGGGGTGGTATGGGACGCTACCCATACATTGCAGAAGTTATAGGTTGAGGGTTACTTGAGGTGGAGGCTCAAGGTAAAAGGTAAATGTTTATATGTGTTATTGTTCAAATGTGACTTTATATGTTGGTTGTGACTTATATTATCCCTCTTGTTGATGTTCATGAAGTTTTACAAAACTGGCATAAAAGCATGGATTTCAATCAAATGTCCCTTTTTAAGCATGTTTTTGTATGGTCATCATACTTAGTACATCTAATGTGCTAACCCCATTCTTTTCCCTTTTTACCAAAGTGTAGGCTTTGGATATGTTGGTGTTCTATGCTTTAAGGTTAGGTTTCTAGGTGCTTGAAGATGAAGACTTGGTGAATCCTCATAGTTTCGAGGACAAAACCCAACATGTTCCTTTTATGTCTTTAGTTAATGTTAAAGTTTTGTATGGGCTAAGTCCGAATGTTGTATTCAAAGTATTAGATGGTTTGAGACATGTACAAAGTCTAGAATAGTTTTCCGCTTGCTTTTTAATAAATTGTCTTCTATTGTAAAGAAAGTTTAGCATGGGACACACTTTGTTGGCCAAAAGTTGCAGGAGGACTCAATGTTACTGATATATATGTGTGGAACAAAGCAACTCTGCTAAAACACATGTGGGAACTAAGCAAGAAGAAACACTACACCATTTTAGGTCTACAGCCACACTAATTCTGGACTATGCATGTAAAGTGTTGCCTAAAGTATTTTTGGGAACACTCTTAAAGCGTAGCCAAAGTTTTTAACTTTTATCTTCGATAATATTGGCAACACTTGATAAGTGTACTCTTTAATGGTATAAGCTACACTATATAAGCATTGTTACAATATGATATAATTGGCAACAACTATTTACATATATGGCCACACTTTTAAAGTGTCCTATTTTTATAATTGTAAAAACAACACATTAAAAGTGTGGCCTTAAAATTTTCACTAAAATATTATATTCCCTCCAACATTTTTAACTCTCCCTCCCATTTTTATTGGCCAAAAAAAAATTAAACATTAATAAATCATAAAACATTAAGAGAAAAACACGCTTCTCTTTCACTGAAGAACTGATCGAGTTGAAGAGAGCTGAAGAACCAAAGAGCTAGATGTACCGATTCTCTTCTCCGATTCCAATTTCGTCAAGCGTAAGTACGATTCTCTTCTACGATATCGATTTCGTCAAGCTAAGTACTAAAAATAGTCTTCTTGTTATTGATTGAATTTTTGTTTTGTGTTTAGAAGAGGGGAATAAGAAGGAATTGATTACTTTGGGGTTGTTGGAAAGAAGAACTGAAGCTAAGTCTCTCCGTGTCAACCTTTTCTCTTAGATTTCTCATTGCCAAACTCGATTTCAGACAGATTTATGGTGGAAGAGCTGAAGTGCTGAAGAGAATCTCGCTGAAGAATACGATTTCCATCATAGTTCTTGCTGAAGAACACGATTTTGTTGGACTAGGGTTTATCAGGTAAGAATTCTATCTTCGAAAGTCTAAATTTTTAGCTTTAGGGTTTTGTCTATTCTTGTATTTTTTGTATGATTTTGGGAGTCTAGCTCGTATTTTAGCTTCATTAGTTGATTTTTGGGAGTGTAGCTCGTATTTTAGCTTCATCAATTTAGTCTTTGCCCTGAGTATTAATCACTAAATAAGTATAATGGGATGATTCTTCACTTCAGAATTTCCTTTTTATTAGGCTTATAAGCTGATTAAGGCTGCAATCGTCCATGATAGTTTCGAAGTTTGAGTTCATGTAATCAATTTTGAACTCTTACAGTGGATATGTTTTAGTTCAAACATGTAGCTAACCAATACATTACATGATAGTTTAGAAGTTCGATTCTTCACATCATGTAATCGATTTTGAATCTCCTAAATTAGAAGTTTGACTCATTTATTTAGTGATTTAAACTCGCTAATACCTATAGATTAGGGAAATACAACTTAATCGTTGCTCTAGATGGACTCCCCTTCAAATTAGTGCACTACACTTTCATTTTTCAATTTCTCCATCCACTGACAAAAAAAAACAGAACTACTACATAGAAGTGAAAAGTTGA
>NW_006239178.1:230450-232229 GCF_000226075.1 Solanum tuberosum | reverse complement strand
GTTCCATATGGTCTAGTAGTTGCCTTTGTTTAAGCTTAGACAGATAAAAGGAAATCCCCTAATGTTTTTTTTGTCTTCGTTGAAATTTGAACTCGAGACATCGTGATTGTCAGAGTGCGTATTCGTTGTTATGATGATGGTTTCTGAAATCATTTTCTGTGTATTTTAGTGTCGTTTTCTTTATATTGTTGTTATACAGTATAAACAACTTTAATAGAGATGAAGTAAAAAGAGGAAAAATAATTGGATAAAATATGAAGTTTGTCATCTCCATTTTTTCTATGAAATAGCTACCCTTAGCAGTAGAGGGTATTGTTGGTATGTGTAGTATTGATGAATAATGTCCAGTCTGTGACTCCATTTGGAGAGGTAGTCAGCTGTTTAGTTTGCTCTTATTTCTTCCTACTTATTTTCTAATGATCATGTATTTTGTGAAAAGTTTGGTTCTTGGTATCCTCCTGCTCTGTTGTTTAGTGCTTATGTTTTCAAAGATGATGTGTTTTTGCATTTCTTAAGTCGAGGGTTTATCGGAAACAGTCTATGGGTATGTTGTTGTTGGTTCTTGGTACCCTATATCAATATGATTGAATTGTGGTCACTTCTATTTACAATCCAGATGCCATAACTTTACAGGAAGGGATTTGATAGTACAGTAGGACTATTGCAGGTTATGAGAATTTTCCTGTTCTTATATTCATTGTTGTTCTTACCGTCAAATCTGCAGGCACGCATTTTCATTTCCTTTGATATGGTATAGGTGGTTCCTTTATCTGCCGTTTTACGCGCTGCTTTCTTGGGAGGCATATTAGTACCTCTTCTTTAACATCTTTGGGTGACACTTAGATTATGTTCAACGTATAAATACTATGCGAAAAACGAAGAATCGTGTGACCTTGTTGAAGTTGAGCAGAATGAAGCATACACCAGATTTTAATGAGTTGGAATGTCATACTTTTAAAATTGCCTGGGAGTTGGGATTTTACACCATATTCCGATATGTTTAAAAGGCTAGACACCACCTGCATTTGCATTAGTGCACCCTCAGGAAAAAAAATCTGTAAAAAGGCATTGCTTTTACATTTGAAGGCTTTATAAGTTTACGAAACCATATGAAGTTATATATATTAAAAAGTCCTGTTTGATGGATTTAGATTCTTCTATTACAAGATTTAGGATCATGAAAAATACAAGTGATCTATATTAGTTGTTTGAACTTTTAAGATCTCAGATTTACTATTAGCAGGAATGACATTTGTTGGTTCTGGCTCTGTCATACTTGAGTTCGGTAAATATGTATGCACTGAAAAAATTCCAACTCAAAAATGAGTTGCTGGAGCTTTTGTACTAGATGCTGCATATTCCAGGGAGGTTTACTAGCTTGGTTGAGCCATAAGTGAGAACTTCAAAATATACTTCTTAGTTGATCCTCCTATATCCATCCTGAGAGCACCAATGAAAGCCTTGGATAGCTGCTTGCAGTTCTACCTCATTTGGTTGCTGTAATTTTTACTTCCTGCCTACATTTCTCCATAAGTAATATCAGTTCTGTCCAGCTATTTGGCTAGTTAAGATATGGAAAGACTGTGGTGAGAATGTGTTTGATATCTTTGAAAATTAAGAACTTCACCCTCACTATACTAAACTGTTGCCCTCCATATTTAGCTGCGCATCTATTTTTCCATAAATTCCAACTAATAAAAATAGGTAGGGACTGAATCATGATCTTTTGAGCCTCATTATTGTGCTTCATAGTCCACCAGTTCATCAAGTGATTTTTCA
>NW_006239178.1:228313-229827 GCF_000226075.1 Solanum tuberosum | reverse complement strand
TGGACTCGAAGGAATGTAGTGTATGATCATCTAATATGCTATGGATTTGTTAAAGGTTATACTAGATGGATCAATCATGGGGAATGGGATGTCAAGTTGAATGTTGACGATGATATGGATTACTCGCGTGATGATATTGATGGGTTGTTGAATGATCAATTTAGAGATGTTGCACAGGCGGAAGGAGTTTATGATGGTCCAAATGAAGATGCCAAGAAATTCTATAACTTAGTTGAAGAGGCAATCCAAGAATTATATCCTGGTTGTACAGGATTCTCTAAATTATCATTCACACTTCGTTTATATTTGTTGAAGTGTCTACATGGATGGAGCAATGAATCATTCGCTTCTCTTTTAGAGTTATTAAAAGAGGTGAAGCCCGAGTTGAACATTCCTCCATCATACCATAAAACCAAGTCTATGGTTAAGAATCTCGGTCTTGATTATGAGAAAATTGATGCACGTCCCAATGATTGCATGTTGTTCAAGAATGATCATAAGGATGATGAATTTTGTCATACTTGTGGAGCTTCACGATATATTAAATCTCCAGAAGTTGATAGTGAGCTTGAGCCTTCAAAAAAACAACATCGAGTTTCAGCAAAGACTTTGAGACACTTTCCATTAATTCCTAGACTCAAAAGGTTATTGATGTGCTCAAAGACGGCAAATTCATTGAGGTGGCATGACGAGGAGCGTTCTAAAGATGGAAAGTTAAGGCATCCCGCTGATGGTCTAGCATGGAAATATTTTGATAGGTTGCATCCATATTTCGCACTAGATTGTCGCAATGTGAGACTTGGCCTGTCAAGTGATGGGTTCAATCCATTTCGAACCATGAGTATATCACATAGAACATGGCCAATTATGTTGATGGTGTATAATCTGCCGCCTTGGATGTGCATGAATCTTAATATTCTATACTTTCTTTACTTATACCTAGGCCGCGATCACCTTGAAATGACATTGATATTTACTTACAACCATTGATAGATGAGTTAAAATTATTGTGGGATTCTGGGGTTGAAACATATGATGCTTCAAGAAATCAAACTTTTCAAATGCGGGCAGCTCTTATGTGGACAATCAATGACTTTCCTGCATATGCTATGTTATCTGGTTGGAGTACAAAAGGAAAGTTTGCTTGCCCTTGTTGTAACTATGTCACTAATTCTCGCTATCTTAAACATAGTCGAAAAATGTGCTATATGGATCATCGTGTTTTTCTACCCATGGATCATCCATGGAGATCTAACAAAAGATCTTTCAATGGAAAAACTGAATCCAGGCCTCCTCCACCTTTCTTAAAGGGAACTGATGTGCTTAATAGCTTACAAGATTTTGAAAATGTGTTTGGAAAGAAGAGAAAGAGATCAAATGATGGCCCATGGAAAAAGAGGTCAATCTTTTTTGAATTACCTTATTGGCAGCACAACTTGTTACGCCACAACCTTGATGTAATGCACATAGAGAAGAACATAGTTGATAGCATACTTGGAACTCTTTTGGATATT
>NW_006239178.1:226650-228307 GCF_000226075.1 Solanum tuberosum | reverse complement strand
ATATGAGTTTAGGAAGATACCGAACCCAGTACTCCAACTGTAAGGATCTTTGTGAGTACTCTTCTTTCCTCCTACCTTGTGGTGATGTTTGATTTCTAATTCCCTGGTTTTCCTTAGTTGAAGACGAAAAGGAGGTGACCTGCTCCCGCGTTTCATTCTCATGGTCTCTTAGTTCGAAGCTCATTAATATTGCAAATCTGGTTTTTTTGGTCTTATGTTTTTCTGGTGCTTGTATCCCTTTTTGTTGATTCTCATAACTTAGATTAGCTTGTTCATACCCAAGATAGCTCATATCCGATCTGTATATATTGTTGTGGAACTCAGTGGCTTCAAATATGTAACTAAGCATGCTTGGTAGCTGATTAAAGTTTTGGAATTGTTGCTTTTCCACTTTGTTTATCGCAACATTAGAATGTAATCTGCTAGCTGATTAACTTTACTAAAAATATGCTTGATTGTAACATCCATGTGGGACATAATCTCCTGATTGTCTTCTACTCTTTCCACTAATTCCCAAAGAGTTTTCCAGTTTCTTACCAACATCCTTTTCAAAGTAAGATAGTCTGTTTCCAGACTCACTTGTTGGAATCCTTGGCTCAAACAATGTAGTATAGAGTCGGCTTGTATGACTATAGCAAAACCACCATTCCTTTCCACTGTTAAGGAACCTCCTTAATCCAAGGAAACTTTATTTTTATTATCTGATGAATTATTATTTTGTAGGTTAAATTACTGCAGGGAAAGAATGAAATCAATCAGCAATACTAAAGAAAAAGGGTTCGAATCCAAACAAAGCTCAAAGTCCATTGAAGAATCTGGATTTTTGATATGCAATACCGATCAAGTGCTGAATTGGCCAACAAATTCAAGATCAAGAGAGAACAACTTGCAAATGAACGCAATGATAGAGCTAAGAATGACCAGGCACCAATACCACATAAAATAAAGAATTCTGAGGATTTCATTCCACAACAAGGAAAGAGTAAATTGCTTGGGAACAAATCAGTAATTCAATCGTCTTCAAGGGAAGAGCTTAGTACCTCACATATGATTGCAAGGAAAGGACAAACTAAACAAAGGTTATTTCAATCTGGAGAGTCCATTCAAGAGAAAGGAATTAAACTTCCTACGAATAACTCTAGGTTCCAAACGTCTTTCAAGGAAGGTGTTGTTGCTTCAGTACATGTGACTGGAACAACACTAGGTAATGGAGAGGTACAACATGATATTGAGGATCTACTTAACTTCAAACATGTGAAGAGAAAGTCAGTCCGACCAGCCACCACTATTGATCAGTTTCTCTGGATAACCAACGGATACACAATGAACATGATATTCATGATATACCAAATTGCAAGCAGGTAAAGAGGAAGTCGGTCATACCAACTAATAGTCTTGATCAACTTCAGAAAAATCAAGGGATACGCATAGATGATAAAACAAAATGTGATAACCACACAATAGCTGATGTCGAATTTATGCATGCTCCTATTATTAATGAACACAACAAAGGATTGGATGATCTTGTGGATCAAGAAGAACTCGGTGGAGATGACTGTGATATAGAAGAGGAACTTGACATTGATTGTAGTACAAAAGGTATGTCTTAAACCTTGTAAGATTTATTACTCGTTATGAAAGAAATTTCTTATTTCCT
>NW_006239178.1:202323-224487 GCF_000226075.1 Solanum tuberosum | reverse complement strand
GTTTGACATAGTTGTCCTCATAATATGATGCTTAATGAGAAAACATTCAGATACTTGTAAGAGTATTTGATCAACATGCGTATATCAACGTTAATTTAGTATTGAAAGTCACTTAGTCTCAAGACAATGAAACACACTTTCTAAAAGGTGAATTACATGCCACTAGGTTGACAAGCCAGCCATAGCAAGAAGGTAGCAATATCTTGCTGCATTTTGCACCACTGGAATATGGCAGTGAAGAAATTCCTATGTTTGTGATAAACTTATTACATTTTTTTTATGTATTTGTATGTTTGCCTATTGTTTTCTTCCAGATTTTATCATTCATATTGGGTATGTTTTGTACATGTTTGGGATCATTTAACTGTGAAGGGGTTGGGAATTGAACAATATAGTGAGCATATGAAATACATGATTCTCTAACTTATAATTTAATTTTGAATGTGCAGGAAAATGCCGCTGATTGAATTTGATGAATAGAGGACAAAAGTAAACTTGATCTATTGTAGTGAACGATAAAGAGTTTTGTACTATTATCGTAAATGTTGTATGAATACATTTCGTTTTGTGGAATGTATTGCTAGTAGAGATCTTTAAGCAGTTGCTTTCTATATGTATGGGACATGTTTCTTGAAGTTTATTTAATTTGAAATATATACTTTCGAATTATTTATAAGCTAATTTTGTGCTTTATATCACTTATATATATATATATATAATTGTGATTATTGATTATATGCAAACTAAAATTATTATTCTTAAAAATGAAAATTTGTGGCTACAAAAATTCTACACAGCATTGCAACACTTCAAAAGTGTGGCTTATTGTTTCCAAATTTTATATTGTACATAAGAAAAGTTACACTTTATAAGTGTTGTTGTAGGTGAGATATAAAAGGCTACACTTTTAAAGTGTAACCAATAACAATGAAAAGGTCACACTTTTAAGTGTATTATAATCAGATAAAAGCGTTGCTAATGAAATACTCCAAAGCGTGGCCTTTATACCTCTTTGGCCACGCTTTTTAAGTGTTGCTACTTTGGCGACACTTCAAAAGTGTTGTCTAATGTCAAAGGTTACGCTTGTTTAGGCCACCCCCCTAAAAAGTGTTGCCTAAAGTCAAAAAGTGTGGCCTTTTATCAAAGGCCACACTTTTTGCTAGTTTAGGCTACACTTTACCGGGGTGGCCGTAGGCCTAAAATGTTGTAGGGAAAGATAAATTATGGATTATTTGGGTACATACCTTCTACCTCAAAGGTAGAAGACCATGGGAAGTGAGAGAAAATCAGGCTTCTTGGATAGTGAGGAACATCATGCAAGCAGGAAAGTTGCTGGAAGAAAAAGGTCTGCATTTTGTAGAAATTTTGGAGGCTGATGAATTTAGTATTAAAGAAATGTATAAGAAGCTAAGAGGGGAGTATATAAAGGTCCTCTGGAGGAGAATGACTTGCAATAACCAGGGAAATCCTAAATGGATATTTGCACTGTACCTGGCTATTCAGAGAAGATTATACACTAGAGATAGATTGGAAAAATTGGGGATGACAAGTGAAGTAATATGTCCACTCTGTAAGGAATAAAATGAATCGCACCAACATCTATTCTTCACGTGTTGACTCTAAAAAGGGATATGGAAAAAGCTTCTGCACTGGTTAGCAATAAATAGAGTCAGTAATGGATGGAATGAGGAACTGACATGGGCTGTAGAGCATGCTTCAAACAAAACCATGCAAGCAGAAGTATACAGAATGACTCTTGCAGAAACAATATACTACATTTGGCAAGACAGGAACTGCATGATCTTTCAAAACAAGGAGAGGAACATGGAGTTGATCACTAGAACAATCGCATACAAGACATACATTATAGAGCTAGTATGTTACCTACATTTATATGTTTTACGCAAAATTTTAACTTCTATCCTTAGAATAGAACTAGCAAGAAAGTTTTCTTTGAATCAGTTGGGCTCTGAGAGTGGAAGATGTCCACATCCAGAGTATCCACACTTTGTACATATTGAAAATCTGGTAATAAAAAATTACAGTTACCAAAAAAATTAGTGAATTTTATAATTTTGTATAATTAGTTTTCTATCTTAAGTAATGAACTTATGTCTTGATAATTATTTAGTCTTGTTTAAATTAAGAAGCTCAAATAATTAATCGATAATTATGCATCTCATTTTAACTTTGGCCAAATTTAGTTATATCTAAATCTAATAATAGCAACTCAAGTGGCTATGTTTTAAATAAAATGGGGAATTTTCTTAACTCTTGCACATCTGCACATATATAGATATATTTTTACATATAACGCACATAATGGTACACCCTATATTCCCACACCCTCACGCGTTGGTTTCTCTTTTTCTTTTCAAACTTTCACGCATGCTGCTCTCCCCTTTCTTCTTCCCAAAACCACAAAAGTCGAGAAGAACCCTAGTTCTTCATCCCCCCATCACCCTTGCCAGTCTCTCTCCTCATTTTCAAAGATTACCGACCTCGGAACAAGATTTGTTGACTTTTGCTGAGAGACATCTCACCCAAATCTGATGCGGGTCAAGAGATATCACTTCAAATACGGAATTTTGGGGGTATGTTCTCCTCTTTCTTGTTTTTCCTTCCATTCTTTCCAATCGATCTCTCATCTCCCGCTCAAATGATTATTTGAATTCAAACCTTTATTTTTTCAATAAATACCTGGTATTGGTGCCATTTATAGGAGGGAATTGAAATTTGAAGGTTGAAGAATACTATTCTTCTAAATTGAACCCACGAAGGTTTGAGCCTAAGATTTTTTATTTTTGTTTCAAGTTCTTTTACATGTTTGTTGGTCAGTAGTAGTAGGAAGCTCTTCAGCCTGTTTGTCTCAGTTCGCTGCCCTCGAAGAGGTAACATTTCTTTCTAATCTTAATTTGTTTCTAAGATAATGTGTCCTTCTGGTCAAATTTCGTCTTAGATTTCTTTACCATTAATGTGTTTTGCATTGTTCAATACCCTACTGATTTAAGTCATTAAATGATTGAATCATAAATCTCTGATCAGCTATCTTTTTCGATCAAGGTGAAATTCTTAGTCATCCGCTGGAATATATTGATTATTATTAATAGATAGATAGTGATATTTGGTTTCTGAATTCATTAATAGTGTGGTTTCTTTGCTGTTGCATTTTGTTCCCAATTTTTAGTGTGTAAATGTTAGGTTTAAAAGGCCAAATTTATGCCTAATCATATTAGCTCAGCCATGCCATGAATATATTGTTAGCTATGTTGATCTCTGCTTATTCTCTCTTTTTCTGAACATATCTTGCAAGCATGTCTTGTTTATTGGACATCCCAAGTTGTCTTGTTATCCCTCATGTACTTATCTATCTTCTCTTTTCTTGGCTATGAATTTCTAGTTAAAATCTAGATTAAATATGTCAGTAGGTTTCCATGCTCCAATATTCGATCTTGTAGCTTAAGTGAAATAATGGTCAAGGATGCCATTGTTATAAAATTTACTATGATTTCTCATATGTGTTTCCCAAACCTGCCACAATAGGATCATGACTACATAACCATCAGCCTAGTTTACATTATTGTTGCAGTTATATGATGGTCAAGTGTTATTTTATTCCATAATGACAATTTCTTTTCACTATTTTGGAGTTCTCATGTGTTGGAGTTTGAGCTTGTTTGTTGGTATTATTTTGTTCTATGTTAGCAATTGAGCATCTGTTAATCACTGCCTACTTCTTGAGGTTTGGTTATTTCTTGACTGCTCCGTTTACATTTGTTGCTACTGAAAGATGCCTATTTCAATTAAATGTGTTAAAATCTAGCGGCAAGTGTTAGCGTGATTTAGTTAGTCTAAGCATGACTTGGGTTCTTGTGAGGGTTTAGCAGCTTGAAACTATTTGTTTGACCCTTCTTTTGGCAGATTTGAAATATGATTAGATGACCTCATTGATAAACCTTAGTACTGTAAAGTTTTCTTGTTTATTTGTCTTGCCTCTTTATCTTTAATTGATCTTTGTACTTAGAAGTCTTAACCAAGCAATCATGTGTCCAAATTTCAACTTGCCTTGATTGTTTCCAACTAAGCATGTTAAAGCCATTGATTCGAAATATTGATGTAGTGTGAGATTTAGTGAAGTTCCCTTCATACGCTATTCCATTCAGTTGAGTTTGTCAGCCCATTCATAGATGCTAACTTCTTTTCTTTTCTTTCGATGCGTATTATCCATTCGAGTCCATTTTGGACTGTCCCTTGCATATTCTTGAGTTGTTTCGAGTCTGCCTCGTCAAAGGAAGTTATCGTGCACTAAAAAGGAAGCTGAAACAAGAGAAATGGAAGAAAAAATACAGGTGGAAGAAGCAGATACACGCTGATATACAAAAATATATACAACTGATATACACAGCAAATGGGTCAAAATCCATAAGTTTCAAGCAGACTCAAAATTGGGCAAAGAGGCCCAATTGCAGCAGTTCTTGAGGCTTAATTTGGGTTGAAGACCAAGTCATTTTCAGCAACTAGACTTGGGCCTAAGTCAATTATTTCTTTACTTATTTGACTTTTGCTTATTTGCTTATTTGTGATTTGTTTAACTCTAATGCTTTATTTGATTTGGTTTAATTTAATTAAAATATCCAAAAGATGAACTATATTCTTTATGTTAGTTTATTTTAATAAAAAAATATTTTTTTTATCAACTCTTGTATTTTTTATTGAATATCTTTAGGCAAAACTTTTAATTTTTCAACTAATTTAAAATAGTTTTCATGACCAAATTGGTTTAAATTATTATTTCTAATTAATCTAGTTTTGTTAAAATTCTAATCACCATGTGTTAGCGGCAACTTTAAGTGCTAGTACCTTCTTAAAGTAGAAATAAGAACCTTTTACCCCTTTTCTCTGAATTTATAAAGACTTAATTTATTCAGGTCTTTTTAAATTAAGGTTTCTTAATCTTTAAAAAATTAAGTGGCGACTCTTTTCTTAGTATTTTTATTAAATTATTTTATACTTTGAACATTTCAAAAAGTAATTTTTCTAAAGATAGTAAAAATTACGACATAACTGAAATGACAACTCTGATGGGGAATTGATTAGGTTCTAACCATTAGACTTGATTGCTTATTTGACTAATAATTTGATTTTGTGATATTTAATTTATTTGTGCTTTATATGTTTAATTTATGAAGATATTAACTGTCATTTGCATTCATGGCATATTCGTCACCACGATATAAATACAGTATATTAAAGAACGGTTTTTTGCGAAACCACAACCGGTCTTTTTTATACCTAACCCTTTTCGGAATGACTAACAATTTATTGGTACGTCATGCGTCCAATGGTTGTCGTAGTTCCAACCTAAGTTATCCGCTTGGGCCCCGGTCTTTCAAAAACCACTCTTAGTCAACTAGCGTAGAGAGAAACCCAAATCCCTCAGTTTAGCGCGTTTGAAGTAAGATGACCCAACATCCAATGCGTGTTGGGCCCATTATAAGCTCACCTTATGTCTATTTGACCCATGGTCAATAAAAGGACAATCATGCTTATGTATTCAATTGAAGGATGTATATGTCATTTTAAACAAGTCCATTATCCATTGGGGGTGGGGTGACATACCTTTTTCTTTTCATTTTTGAAGAATGGATCTGGTGTACAAACTCCTGAGGACTCAAATGGTGACTCTACCTCATCCATATATCCAAGTGTGGTAGATGTTCATGAATAGCGAAGACAAGAAACAGGTCCAAAAGAATATAGGCTATCTCCAGTCACTGATAGAAATGAAGGCTTGGCTTGATTTGATTGGAACGATGGTGCAATTTAGGAATGGTAAAAACATGGTATTCCGTTTTGGGGATGTAGAAATGTCTCCGACCATCGAAGAATTTCTTGCTAGTTACGAGAGCATATGCATATGTAACAAAAGGAAACATAAGCCAGATAGCGATCTCTGTATTCCTCATATATGGGACTTTGACAGAATAAAAAAAGAACTCTTACTTGTCAAATCTGAATGGATGGATAAGCTTTCCGTACCAAACATTCCACTACATAAGATTTATCGTCGATTTGGGTGTGCAAGGGCTTTTGAAAGGTTTAAATAAGAATTTTGTTTCGGAGGAAACATGAAATAAAGCACGTCCTTTTGCTTTTGCGATATGCTTACTTTGGACAATGGTATTCCCTTAAAGCCCAAACTACACTATCCATCAGAGTGTAGCACTAGTCACTCATGCCATTTTTAATGGGGTAGAGTACAGGTTGGCAATCAAGTACCACACTTTGGCTCCCATGATTCTTGCCGACATTTACAGGGATTTAGATAAGTGTCAAAGTGGTCAACGTTTCTCTCAAGGATGCAACCTGACACTTCAATGGTGGATGATGAAACACTTTCTTAAAGCCCATGATCCACGTGAACCAGATCCCAAAATTTGAACAAACAAGCATCTCACGGATGGTGGTTACACCTTATCCATTTCCATAGAAAGGGGGGTAAAAAATTTTAGTATCCAAGACTTCGGTGATTAAGAGAAGAAAATGTGCGATGGTCAATCGAAAGTATGGTACCAATAGAAGTCATAACCCGAGGTGAAGGGATCTCTTTCTTGATATTCTCCGGATTGAGAGGGACTCGACCTTATGCTCCTGCTCGAGTCCTTAGGTAATTAGGGGGAAAACAAGAGCTTCCCCAAACTGCAGACATGAGAAAATTTGCAACGGATCATGAGAATGGTAAAGTCGCTTTTTTCTGCAAAGATACTTCGAGTATGGAAAACTCGAAGGGTGTTGGGTGAGCCGGTGCCAAATAGATTTCAACCTGAATGTTCTGATGAGTGCAAACAATGGTTGAAGAAGAACCTTTTTGGAACCATCGAACCTGGTCCAAATATCCCTCATCATATTGCAAATGTTGGTGCTAAACATCAGGTTCGACTCTACCGACTTCAAGAGAAGTATGAGAAAAATGAGTTGGCTTATCAGCATCGACCAAGAAAGAGCTACGAAAAGTAAGACAATGCATGTCCGATTTAGATGATAGCATGAAGCTACATATCCAGTCCATAGATAAGGTCGGGTATGAAGAAGGCGCTCGGCTAGAAAAAGATCATTTATGTACAAATAGATATTTCATATGGGAAGAAGTCAGTGCCGCCAAGAGAACTAGACTTGACGAAGGACCGAAGGCAATTTGAAACTTGTTATCATCCACTGTGTGAGATTGCTTTTATTTGTACTTCGTTGTCATTGTCAAACGTTTTCGAGTCCTATCAAACATTTTGGGGATAATGAATTGACTTATAATACATACACATCCTTCAATTCGTTAGGCCCACCTTTGGCATAAAAAGGTCACAAGTTTAGGACACGGTATAAACTATTTGTATGCTACTTGATATAATTGTTTTGTGTTATAGTATATTATTTTGTCTAAAGTAGAATTAATCCACTTCTATTTTTTTAGAACACTCTAAGCATATATGAAATCCACAACAACAAAGTCCATCCAAATTACTCCTGACGTGTTGTCTAAGTTTCTCAGAAAATATATGAACCCTTTAAAAATCTTCTAAATTTCTATCTCTCCGTCTGAGAAAGATTAACTTGATAGAATATCTTGAAAAAGTGTTATCACGCCAATGTTGATCATTGATTTTGTTAGAGGTGAAGAAATTGAAGAATCAATGTTTGAAAAATTGCCACGACTGATTCAGACTACGCTGGGCCTGAATTCCCCGGAAGGATACGTAGGTAGCCAACTTAAGGCTCAGTCACTATCCTGTAAAAAAAAATTCTCCCTTTTATTGAAGGATTTCACCTAAAGAGATATGAGTGGGAAAAGTTAGCAAGACTCTATGCAAGTTGACTTTCTTGATTTATTCAAATGAACTAACAAAAAAAAAATTCATCCATTTGAGTCCTCCCTTTCACCCAAAATACATTCGTGGATTAATCTCCTTAAAGCAAAATGACAGTTATATGTTTATTGTTATATCAACTTATTTGTATTTCTCATTAGAAACAATAACTAACATATCTACTTTTGAGTTGTTTTACATTTATCAGGTCATTAGAACTAATCTGTGTTGAGAAACTGGCTGAGCATCCATACTTCAAGATATCTAAAGTCCTAAAGATTCCTTCCCGGGACAAAATCTATTGAAAGGAAAAGAAAAGATGACTGGAAATGGTGAGAACAACGGTTTGAATGAGATTACAATAACAGACCCTATCATTGTTGAGCACAATGAGTTGATTGCTCAACTGGCACAACAAATTACTGAAACGAGTGCTAACATGCATAAGACACGGGAGTTGGCAAATTTGGCTATCACTGCCAACACTCCTCTTCCAAAAAAGGAAAAACCTCCACTACATTTCTCTACTCCTAATCCAGCCCCCGAACATTTCCCACACAATCCAGTCCAAAAGCCTCCCACCGTCGAATTAAACACACCTAACCAACATCATGGTAGCTATTCGTACCAAACACCTCATCTTTCTCAAAGCCTAAATTCTAAAGACTCTCAAGCATTCCCTTCCATGTACCAAACTACTCCTCAAAATACTTCAAGCCCACCTACTACTCAACCCCTACCTTCAGAAGCCACTTTTCATATTCCAATCCTCACAGAACCACATCTTCAATACACTACATATCCTGAACCCGATCATTATGAGGAGAAGGAAAAGGAGTAGAGGGTCAAAGAGGAGATGAATAAGCATAGCATGAAGGAAGAAATTATGAAAGAACTTCATTACACTCCAGATGTTATAGGACTGAACTACGAAGACTTGTGTATCCACCCACACTTGGACCTTCCCAAGGGGTTTAAGGTACCAAAGTTTGACACTTTATGAGGAACTGGAAATCCCTTAGGTCATTTGAGATCGTATTGTGACCATCTCATGGGAGTTGGAAAAAATGAAGCATGTTGATATGACTATTTAGCTGAAGTTTGAATAAGGAGGCCTTGGAATGGTTTGCCTCCTAAGACATAAAGCAATGGTCTAATTGGAATGCTTTAGCTAAAGATTTTATTGAGAGATTTGCTCATAATGTAGAGATCGTTCCAAATCATTACTCTTTGGAAAAGATTAGGCAAAAATCCACCGAAAACTACCTGAATAGGAATACAGGTGGAGAAAAGAGGTTGCAAGCGTTCAACCTCCCATGTTCGAAAAGGAGATCACTTAAGTAGTTGAGTGCATCGAAGAGCCAAAATACTACGATAGAATGATGTTGCTCATTGGGGCCAAGTTTGCTGAGATAGTCAAAGTACGTGAGAATATTGAATGCGGTCTTAAGACCGGAAAAATTTGTCGTGTGGCGGCCCAAGCCGGATCTTTGGGACTATTAAGGAAGTAAATGGAGGATGTGTCTTTTTTTCTCATGCATCTGATGCAAGGACAAAGATATCGTTCAGATTTAGCTCTAGAATATCTTCACCCTCTAAAGCCTATCCCCCAGCTCCATAAAATCCCTACCCAATTTTCTATATCCAACCAAATTTCCAAACTCCACCTCTTAATCTCCCAGCTCCACATTATCAAACTACCCCTCCAAACTTCCAGAATCAACAATCAAATTACCAAACTCAACCATACCCAAAATTCCAGACACCAACACCTCCCCGCCAAAATCCTTTAAATTACCGCCAAGTACTTCCACCTTCACAAAATAACTCTGACCTTTCTCGTCCAAACTTTGAAAGGAAACCTCCCAGAATTTTCACTCCACTCATTGAAAGTCGAACTAAGTTGTTCGAAAGATTGAAAGTTGCAGGCATGCTTCATCCCATCGAACCTAAACCTGTCAACACAAACTCTAAATTCTTTAGAGCTGATCAGATATGTGCATACCACTCCAATAGTGCATGACATACCACCAAAGATTGTATCAACCTGAAGCATAAGATTCAAGACTTAATTGATCACAAGTTGGTCACTCTTCAGACTGCCGCACCTAATGTGCATTGTAATCGTTTATCGAATCATGGGGGAAATATTGTTAATGTGATTTAAATATAAGAGGATTGGGGTGATGCTAAGATGATAGTCCCATCAAATCTTGACAGTCTTGAGAAGGCTGTAGCCTCACTAAGCATAAGCAAGAAGCCCGAATGTGTGATAATAACACCCTATCAAGCTTTTGATTTAGGGCCAAAAAAGAGCCATACTGAGAAAAAGTTTGTGATAATGGCACCTCATCAAGCTTTTACTTCAGTGCCCAAAGAAGGCCTTACCAAGAAAGAGTTTGTGATAGAGACCACTACCACCCATGGTATGACTAGATCTTATAGATTTTATACACCGAAAGAATTGGCTCAAGGAGGCCACAAGATAGACCACCAGAAAAAGCCGATCGGTGAAGCTAAAGCCGCGGAGTTTTGGCAAAGAATGTAGCCTAAATAGTATTCCATCATGAAACATTTGGAGAAGACACCTACTCAAATTTTGGTGTGAGCATTATTCATGAGTTCACAGCAACACAAGCATGCTTTGTTAAAGGCTTTGAATGAGACTCGTGTACTGGTGGGGACGAATAATGATAAACTTGCAACCATAGTAAGCAAAGTCATCAGAGGCCATCATGTTAGATTTAGCGATGAAGAGTTGCCTTATGAAGGGGTGATGCATAACAAAGCCTTGCACATCAAAATCAAGTGTTGGGACAAGATTGTGATCTGTCCTTAATATTTGCCCATTGTCGACTCTCAAGCGATGATTCGTCAGAACCAAGTCAATGTGAGAACTTTCGACAGGGGTCAAAGAGAAATATTGGGCGTTGTTAGATTGGGTGTTGAAGTAGGACCTGCAGATTTCATTATCGAGTTCCATGTGATAGACATCACCACTAGCTACAAAGTTTTACTCGGAAGACCTTTGATCGATATGGCTGGGGTCATGCCCTCTACCCTCAACCAGTTGATGAAGTTTGTGTGGAACGAACATGAAGTAGTCATTCATGGTGAAGGAAGACATTCGAATGACTATGCCCCGATTGCCGACGATGTGGCTAGAGGTTCTGATTTCTATACAATAAAGATAGTGAATGCTACCGGTGATGATTTGGCCTCACATATTCCTATCCCTTTCGTTTACAAGATGATAGCCACTTTGATGTTGAGAAGTGGATTTGAACCTGGTTTTCGGTTGGGAAAATAATTGCAAGGTATCACTGAGCCTATTCAAGTTTTCACAAAAGGTTCAAAGTTTGGCTTAGGATACATTCCTATATAAGATGATGATATGAAAGCTTCGAGTAGCAAGGTCGTTGATTGGGAATCAGGAAAATAGGTACCTTACTTGTACCAGTCTTTTCCCGTGCGAGAATATGCCAATGATGATGGCCTCGGGGAGGGAATTAGGAATCTTTTTGAAGAATCTGATGTTGTGCTTGAGGAGATGGTTGAGACATCTGGCATTCGAGATGCCAAACCAGAGGAGCAAGTGTCTAATTGTACATACACACAACTCCTGGTTCCTCACACATCTTGGTAGATCAAGACATATCTATTTTGCTTAATCCTAAAATTTGTGGTAGTCTGAATGAGGCCTAAGGCCCACCCTCTATTCCTATAGCTAGTTAGATCACATTTTTACTTCTTAATTGAATTTGAACACATACTGATCCGTGTGGGTTTGACCCCAACTCATATGTTGGGTTTGACACTGCTTAACGATCGTTTGTACCTAGAATTAGATGAGGTGTGTTTGAAACGTTAATAAAAAATGGTGTCGCTACCGGGGAGTGGTGTTGTTTGAAATACTTTTAGTGAAGTTAAATTGTGATCTCTTTGGTTGTAGTTGAATCTACTTACTCTAGTTTTGGTTTTGTGTTGCTTGTGTTGAACAGAGGAAGACATGAGCGTAAACAGGAGTAATGGTAGCCAAGTGGGCCACATAGATGATATTAGGAACCTTAATGAAGTAAATGACTCAAATGAAAGAAACATTGGTTTTCACATTACTAGCACAATGCTTCGGCTCCTACAATTGAAAGGATTATTTGGGGGGCTGGCTCATGAGGATCCCCATGAGAATATTCAGAACTTCGTGGACGTTTGTAGTCCGTTCTCATTTGAGAACATAACACAAGAATCAGTCTGTCTCAGGTTGTTCGCATTCTCTTTGATGGGTAAAGCTACCAAATGGCTATCTGAGTTACCAAGGGACTCCATCACCTCTTGGAATGAGCTGATCACAGAATTCCAAGTGAGATTCTTCCTCCCATCGAAGACGATGACACTCAGAGATATCATCCAAGGTTTTAAATTCTTGGAAGGTGAGCTAATCCACGAGACGTGGCAGAGGTTTATGAAGTTGGTGTTGCAATGCCCAACTCATAGACTTCCAAATGAGGTATTGCTAAAATACTTCTATAGGAGCCTCAACTCGGTGAACAAATGAGTTGCTGATCAACCTGTTCCCGGTGGTATAATGCAACAACCCTATGAAGTAGCATCTCAACTCCTTGATTGCATGACCAAGATCAATAGGCATGGTACACTCGTGAAGACCAAATCTCTCTTCTCACTTTTAGAATGACAAAAGAGCAGATCGAAAAGGACCAAGAGAGACACCAAAACATGGCCAAAATAATGACCCAACAGGATATGTTTGCTAAAAATGTCATGGGTGTTGGTACATAGACTGTTAATGTTGTGGATGTTGGTGGAGTAAACATTGATGAATCACAATTCGAAACGATGTACAATGAGGAAGTGAATTTCCTAGCCAATCAAGGAGGAGGTTATCGTGCAAACTACCCAAGACCGGGTGAAAATCAAGGTTGGAATAGAGATAAGGGCCGGAGAAACCGTGATAGAGATTGGTGTTATTGTAACGCCACCTGCAAGGAGAAAGAGCGACAAAGACATGTACTTCCTTCCCCATGAGTGTCAAAATCCCAAGGAATCTGAAGTTGGCCGTACAGCAGATATGCTCTCACGCATTGTCAACAAAGTTGAAGGGTTAGACAAAGTGTTGAAAGAGATGAAAGAGGATGTCTCAACTCTAAATCAGACGGTGACCTCTCACTCAATCTCTATTAAGTAGTTGCAGACCCAAATGGTTCAAATTTCTTCTCATTTGAATCCCAGACAACTAGGGGGATTTCCTAGTGACACAATGGCAAATCCCAAAAATAAAGCTTAATTTGGTATCCTCGTCGTGTCACAACGTTAACTGAGGCGCTTCTTGGGAGGCAACCCAAGTTTTTAATTAAGATTAACGGGTGTTGGTTGAAAAGTGAAGAGTGTTGGAAAATGGGTAGTTTGGTGAGTCAAGGTGTAGTCGGCAACACACTGAACAGGTCGGTGAGCCCCAACTTAGACCGCCGTTGGAACCACCAAGCCTTAAGGGAAACTCTGTAAAATTCAGCGGGCTAAATACTTAATCGGCGACTCGCCGAACAGGTCGACGAGCCCAACTTTGTCCGTTGATTAACCCCCAAAATTGGTGGAAGTCCTGTAAAACCCGGCGAGGAAAATACCACTTGGTGCATCACCGAGTGGTTCGGAAAGCATGACTTACTCCGCGGAAGGTGCCGCGAACTAAAAGGTTTTAAAGGCCAAACTGTTTTAAATTTCAAAATACTTCATCTTCTCTCATTTCTAACTCTCGTACCTTCTCACCCAAACTTTAAATCATTCATATTTTATTGTTTTACCCATTTTTTGTGTGAAATTGACCTTCGGAATTGTGGAACTTTGCCGCCTAGCTATTCAAACTTGAAATTTGGCATAAAGGTTGGATTTCTGAACCCCATTCTTTAATATTATGGTTGAAATCGAATGCAATAGGTAAAATGGTAGTTGTTGTGTGTTGGGTAATTGTTATAATCTTGTTTAAGTGTTGTTTTGCCCCTATTGAATTGAAATGTGTGCTGAAGTGCTTTAAAGTGATTGATTCCCATGTTCTTGCTTGTAACTTTGAGTTTAAATTGTTGGGTTGCGGTGTAATTGTAATGGGTCTAGTGGGGTGAACTCTAAGTAACCCTGAATTGTGCCAAATGACGTAATTTTTCCAATGATGGAGCAATTGACGTCATTCTTAAGGGCAAAAGTCGTCAAATGGCCAATTTTGGCCAAATAGGGGGAAGTCTGAGTACCCCGAGGGGAGGGGTAGTATGGTTCTAGTGTTAATTGAATGGTGTATGTATTTTAATACAGGGGTCTACATGCTTGATTTTGAGAAATAGGGTTGAAAACTGTCACATTGGGACGTTTGGTGAGCTACGTCGAGCTCGCTGAGTGGTTCGGCGGTTCGCTGAAGTCCCCCTCAAATCTCCTTTAATTTCAAATTTTGGTTGAATTTGTTCTATAAGTTTTGGCAAGATGCCTGAGCTCACCGAGTTCACTTGGCGACTCACCAAAAGGTCTTCTAGATCACCCTTTCTGCGCCCCTAACCCTTAAAATACACTGGAACTTTCGGCGGGCTATTCCTAGCTCGTCGATTGGTGTCGGCTATTCACCAACAGGACCTGAACATCGCTGACCTGTCTTAATTCTAGAAATGTTTCACGCTCGTACTTTCGGCGAGCTCGATCTGGCTCTCCTAAGTGACCCGACGACTAGCCGACTTGTTCGGCGAGTCTTTATGCAACTAAACTTCTGTATTTTTTCTTGAACTCTTTCTAACATTCTTCTATGTGGGTTGCAGGAATGGATATAACAAACTTGGATGATAGGCGGCATGCCATCCCAAAAGAGGGCACTAGGGATCGTGATAAATGAGGAAGCAGTCGCTTCCAGCGCAAAGGGAAAGAAGTTACCTCTGAAGAGAAGCAAGGGAAAGGGCAAAGCGCTCATAGCTGAGATATCGGAGTAAAACTCCAGTAGTGAGGGAGAGTTAGTTTATTATCAGGCTTCATTCTCTAAATCTGAGGATAATAATTTATTACAGGCCCAGCGAGCAGAGCTTCGTTCCAAAGCTTATCATGATTCGTCTAGGATTCCGGAGCTGACCCCTCCTGCTTCAGATTCAGTGACAACTCCAGCACAAACGATTGTTCCAACACCACCAGTTCAAGGTCCTCATCCCCCGTTACTTAACCGAATAAAAGCCGAGGGTTTGAGGACCATCTTGGATGAGAAAAAATTGTACACAGATGGTGTAGTGGACAGGCATCCAGCAGTGTGGGACACTCTCCGATTCCACAGGTTCGAGGTCTTCACCAGACCCCGTGGCCCATACATTCCTACATGGGTTCGAAAGTTCTATGATGTTTACAGTGATCTGGTACTTCAGGGGAAGAAGAAGGCCAGAAACTTCAGATCGGTGGAGTCTGTAAAGGTCTGAGAGAGGAAAGTGAGAAGCAGCAACGATGATATCAACATTCTGTTTGAGAGGGCTATAGACTTTGAGCACGAGTACCAGAGTATGATCACTACAAAGACTCTGCATGACCTGAAGGATTGGCTAGCTCCCTTGATTTTTGACACCACCCCGAGGTGGATTGAGTTCGGAGCGCCAATATAGAAGAAAGACCTAAACATAGCATCTTGGTATTGGTTTGGCTTGATCAGCAGCACAGTCATGCCGTCACAGAATTAGTCGATTATCCTCTACCCAAAGGCGTCATGCTTTGGGTCTATCATAGCTAGGAAGCGGCTAAATTTGGGGTTGATCATTGAGCAAGAGATGTCGATGAGGGCCAAATAGAGACAGACATCACTGCCATTTCTGCTGTCAATCACCAAGCTATGTCGTCGGGCCTACATTCCTCGAGATGAGAAAAGTGATATTGAGATCAGACCCAGAACATCTACATATATTCGGTGTATTTAACCAAAGTACACACGGGATGAGGTAGACAGAAGATTAGTAGCTCCGGTAGACACATCCCCGGAGATTGATGTTGAAGCGATACCTGCAGAGGCAGCCTTGCCTACTCTGGCCTCTGCGCCTTCAGGTACTTCTAGCTCCACTCCTTCTCAGGCCCCAAGTCCTTCTGCTACTCCCCCACCCCCTAGATCTGTTGTTGGTACAACTGCCTTTTGGACTCCGATCACCTAGGCCATGCCGCTCAAGATGGGGCACTTAGCCCATTCTGCTGATGTGCGTGCTTCCCGGCTAGAGGCCAAAGTCCGCTGGATGATTAACGAAGCAATTACTGCTACAGTGACACCTCTCAGGCATTCTATTGATGTCCTCATAGTGAGAGTATAGGTTTGTGAGAGAGGACAGGGTGTTACTGAGGCGGTGACGACTTTGAAAGCCGATGTTTCTGAGCTAGAGAAGGATGTGGACCATCATAAGTCCGCAGACTTCACTTCGCTATTTGGGATGGTGGAGATCCCAGATGATCCAAGTGTTGATGTTCCAGCCTCTGCTGAGGTACCTCTGCCTACCACCGAAGATAATACTAGGGCTGATATTGTTGTTGTTGAGTTCGAGATCAAGACAGATGAGGAGCAGCTTGAGGTGAGAGATGAGGTTGTTTATGAGGACCTGGCTGATCTAGAGGGTGCCATGTTTGAGGCAGCTAGACAAGCCTCCTTGAGAGATATTTTTGTGGCAAGCTCGAGTGGAGCCAAGGCTGATGAGACACCGGACACTGATGCTCAACCTAAGAGTGTGACCCCAGGCACTGATTGCCCAACATATAGAGCCACTGAGATGCAGACTTCACCCATGCTTAGCCTGGAAAGATGATTTTTCCCCTCCCTCTCTATGATTTTGTGATGCATTGTTCTTATTTTAGTTGCATTTGAGGACAACTGCTTCTTTTTTGTGTGGGTGAGGTATTTCCATACCTACCTCTTGTGATTTTGATATGTTTTGTGAATATTCGTCTATGAATATTGTGGTTCATTTATATATCTTGATCATGTGGATGTTTTAGCTTGTGTCCCATTATTTTGAATGAAAATGGTTTTGAACCTAATTTTAAAATTTTGCCACCTCTTTTGTATGTGATTGTGGCTGTTCTTGTGCGAATTTGAGTGTCGATAATGATCAATACCGACGACTTGAATAGTGCTCTTAATTGAACGAAATGAATGTGCGGCTACGATGAGACAAACAAAGTTGCATAGACAATATGTGGACTCTTTGCATGTCGTTGTCTACTCGGTTGTCGAATGACTCTCTTGTGATGAACATTGCACATTAGCTAAAAAGTGTGGAGTCTTGTTTGATATTGGTACAAATGCCTTGTGTGATGAGATTACTTTGAACATTGTGTCTGATGACACCTAGAATTTGCCCCGTTGGTCTGGTTGATTGAGTGATGCAAGCACTTAAAATGATCTTAGGCAACAATTTTAAAGGGTGAAACAAATTTGATAATATGCCTCTTTTGTGGCCAACCTTGTGAGATGCGTGTACCTTGCTTTACCCCTCTTGAGCCTTAACCTTTTCTTGGAAGAAAGTATATGGAACCCCTCCATATAAAAAAAAAAAAAAACAGAAAGGAAATGAAAAAGAAGAAAGAAAAGAAAAGGACCGAAAAAGTTGTGAAATAAAGTAGTGGAAATTGCTAAAGAAATGGGGTATCCGGTAGTTCATATGAAGTTGAATAATGGGGTGGATTATGAGCATGTTTGAAATGTTAAAGAAAAGGAGGAAAGTAATGTTCAGACTATACTTCATGAAGGGAGAAGCCACTAAGTCTAAATGACCATACCTTTAAACTCTGCCCAGTTACAAGCCTTGAAAAGACCTTTGTGATCTTGAGTGAGATGAAATTAATGTTGATTGGAAAATAAGGGCAAACCTATGGGTGAAGTCATGCATGTGTTCATCTTTGTGAGTGTGAGAGTTGTATGTGATTCTGGAACTTTAAATTGTTGAAGAATTTTTTGGTGAATATGGAATCATCTTTGTTGTGAGGGCATTTGAGTACCTTTGTTGAGCTTGCACTTGCATTTGAAGCAAGTTTGGTGAACTTGAGCATATTTAATAATGGTGAGTCACAATTTGAATCTTTGAGCGCACAACTGATCACTGTATGAGTAATTTAACCTTGTTGTGTGCATTCAGGTTGAGTCTTATGCAACACTATTTGAGACATCCTTATTGAACTGCTGATCTTGAGTTTTACTGAAGGACAAATAAATGTTTAAGTTGGGGGGTGTTGATGAGTCCGAGATTTGGATTCATTTAGGGCTTTGTTTAGATAGTTTTAGTGTCCTCAAATGCATAATTTTGCTATAAACTGATGTTAAAGCCTTGATTTCCAGGTGTGTGGATTAAGGATCAAAGCAAGGACCCTAATAGGCAAAAAGGAACAAAACAAGCTAAAGAACTGGAGAAAGACAAGCATAGTAATCGCCAAGACCACTTGGCGACTCGCCGAGTGGCTCTTCAGTCCACCTAAAGTTCTAGTGTGCCAGCCTTGAGGGAAGAAACCAAGTCGGCCACAGGAAAGGGGTAGTCGGCGAATCACTGATCAGTTCCGCGATGACAAGATGGATCGTCCACAGTTACAAGACTTAAGGATGCTGAGAACCAATGCATAACAGTGATAGAAGAGAGCAAAGGGCGGTTCACCGAACAACTCGGCGAACCCAACTTACCTCGCCTAATGGCCTATCGTGGCTAATTTTTGGCAACTATAAATTGAATTATGAACTGTATATTGAGGAGCATGCTACCGTTTAGAAGAGTGTCTTTGAAGTTTGAGAGTTTCCTAGTAGACTTGAATGCTTTTTGAGACTCAATTTGAAGATTTTGCAAGTGGGTTACTAATTTTCTTAAATTTGGAACATTGTAAAGGGTTGAATACTCTTAACCAGTTGAGGGCTAATCGATTTGGTAACTGTTTTTACCTTTTTACGATGTTTGGTTAAAACCCCAACTCTTGGGGTGCGATCATGTGATTATGGGGTGAATTAGCTTATGGGTATTGTAAATTACTAGTTTAAATGTTATATTGAAGTGGGTTTCATCACTGCTAAGGTTTAATTTATGAATTGTAGTTCCAAATGCAGTTCTAATTTTGTGTTCTTAGCTTGCTCGAGAGAGAAGTTTAGGAACCAAGGTTTTTATTAAT
Source organism: Solanum tuberosum (assembly GCF_000226075.1). Classification (NCBI taxonomy): domain Eukaryota; kingdom Viridiplantae; phylum Streptophyta; class Magnoliopsida; order Solanales; family Solanaceae; genus Solanum; species Solanum tuberosum. Next base: position 205,480 of record NW_006239178.1, on the reverse strand, counting down.
GGTTTGTATGTATTGGGTTGATATGGTTTCAGCTTGAGAGAGTGAATCCTAAACCCAATCCTACCCATATAGCTTGAGAGAGTGGATGAATTAAGGTGTTGGGTTGTTCTTAATTTCTATGCTTGTTGATGTTCGAAAGAAATCGCTTGAAGAAGGATAGTTGTTCGAGAGAAAGCTATTTCACTCATAGTCCAGCCTATCCGCTGATATTTAGCTATATATTAGTAGTTACAATTACCCATATAGTGAAATTTGCCTATAATCGATCACATCCCGAGAATTCCTCTCCGTATTATTAATTCAATTTTGTGTGACTGCTTTGTAGCTGATAATATCAAACAAAAACCCCTCATCTGACATTTGTGTCACCTATTTTTACTTGTTTCAGGTCTTTTTCGATAATCTCTATTCCTATAGCTAATTAGATCACATTTGTACTTCTTAATTGAATTTGAACATGTACCGCTCCCTGTGGATTCGACCCCAACTCATTTGTTGGGTTTTACACTGCTTAACGATCGTTTGCACCTAGAATTGGATGAGGTGTGTTTGAAACGTTAATCAATGTTTCAAAAGGAAGATTGGCCTATGGTCATGGCCAAAGTTTTTACTTTCTTTTAATCTGAATGAGAGCCTGCTCTATTACTTAAATCTATTTATTCACAACTTACTAATTTGTTTTATTATTTTTTAAATCTGACATGGCTTATTTATTATTTCAGTAAAAATAACTTAAAAGATGCGAATATCATGTCATGTCATAAGCTGAGTGAGCAAAATGGGATAGATGATGATGAGTTCGAGGAATATGATGAAGAGACCATGGTTTCAGAACACCTCGCAAAAGAATTGAAACAATTTGAGAAGCAAGAGAAGCCAAATTTAGAGGAGACTGAGACTGTGAACCTGGAAGATGAAGAAAGTGTTAAAGAAACCATGACAGTGTCCATCTCACAGAAACTCAGAAAGAAGAGCTCATCAGTTTACTTAAGCAGTACATCGACGTATTTGCTTTGTCCTATGATGATATGCCCCGATTGAGCACATATATTGTTTCTCACAAGTTACCGATCAATCCAGATTTCAGTCTGGTAAAGAAGAAAACTCGAAAGTTCGAGCCAGATTTGAGTTTGAGAAACAAAGAAAAAGTTACCAAACAGATTCAAGCCAAAGTTGTGGAGATTATACAATATTGTATCGGTGCCTAAGAAAGATGGTAAATTTAGAATTTGTGTTGATTACAGAGATCTAAACAAAGCCAGTCCCAAAGAAAATTTCCCATTACCGAATATCCACATTCTCATCGACAATTGTGCTAAGCATGAAATGCAATCGTTTGTGGATTGCTTTGCGGGTTATCATCAGATTTTGATGGATGAAAAAGATGTTGAAAAGACAGCTTTCATTACACCTTGGGGGTGTGTATCATTACCGGGTAATACCATTTGGTCTCAAAAATGTCGGGGCCAGATACATGAGAGCCATGACGACTTTCCATGATATGATCCATAAGGAGATTGAAGTGTATGTGGATGACGTAACGATAAAGTCTTGTGAGAGTTCAGATCACTTGACCCATTTGAGAAAGTTCTTTGATCGGTTGCTTCAATAAACTTGAAGTTGAATCCCGCTAAATGTGCTTTTGGAGTACCAGCTGGTAAATTATTGGGTTTCATAGTCAGTAGAAGAGGCATTGAGCTTGATCCTACCAAAGTCAAGGCGATTCTGGATTTACCACCTCCGAAGACTAAGAAAGAAGTTATGAGTTTCCTTGGAAGAGTGAACTATATTAGTTGATTCATAGATCAATCCACGATGGTTTGCGAGCCTATCTTTAAGTTGTTGAAAAAAGATGCACTGACGGTGTGGACCGAAGAGTGTCAAAAAGCTTTCGATACTATCAAAGATTATTTGACAAATCCACAAGTACTGGTACCTCCGCGAGAAGGAAGTCCATTGTTGTCACACCCCTTTTTTGCGCACGACGGAATGGTTTTTCCGATTTAAGTGACATTATTGATTTAGGGATTATTTTTATTTTTTTAGAGTCGCCACTTGGAATTGTGTTATGGTGTTCCAAGTCACCCTTTTTTAATCCCTAATCAAAAGGAAATGACTCTTTATTTAGGTGTGCGAACTAGAAATACAGGTAAGGAATTCTATTGATCGAGGAGAAGGTATTAGTCATCCCTCGAGTCCTGTGATTCTAGCACGGTCATTTTTATTGACTTAAAATTATTTTAAAATATTTTTGATATATTAATTTAGGCCATGACTTGTTTGCATTTATATTTTTAGTTGAATTTTATTTGGTCTCAACCTAGATGCGTAACCGCATTCTTGGTCTTGACATTAAGAGGCATAATTGTCTTTCTTCGCATCGCGCCTAATAATTTTATCTATAAGTCTTATGCTAAGTTAATGAATAAAAATTATATTTTTTTGGACAAGGTACGTCACCACATCCTTGAGTTTATTTTTAATGTCTCAAGAAAGATGTATAACCACATTCTTAATTGAAACTGACTTTTGAAACGGGTCATATATTTTACTATTTTACCTATTACTAAAAAGTTTAAGCGTATTATTAGTGATTAAACTATCTCTACTATTTATATTTATAAACACTATTTACATAATAAAAGTCTAAAATCTTAAACAAATATAAAGTTATTTCATATTAAAATTCGACATAGATGCATTTATATTTTTAGTATATTTACAAGTCATGACAAAAGACATTAAAAATAAAAAATAAAAATTGTGTAACATTTCATATCTTAATTTTTCTAGGATGAACATTTTTAATTTTAGATGAAGTTGACTAAACAAACTATTAGAATAGTTTCTGTCAGGTATTTAGTAAATTTTGGTTGGATGCAAGAGATACTTAATTTATAATAGCATATGGTACAAGACGAAAAGCAATGAGATAGGGTGTGTTTGGTATGAAGGAAAATGTTTTCCAATTTTTTCATGTTTGGTTGGGTTAAATGTTTTGGAAATTGTTTCCAAATCAACTCATTTTCCTCAAATTTAAGGAAAATGACTTCCCTTCAAAACTTAAGAAAACCATTTTCCAAAACTTTCTTCCAACTTCAAATTACAAATTTTTTTTGGTTGAAAAATCAATTTATTTTGTCCCTACCCTCAAACC
>NW_006239178.1:199445-202032 GCF_000226075.1 Solanum tuberosum | reverse complement strand
CCCCCACCCCAAAAAAATTTAAATTTGTTTTTAAAATTTATTTTCTACTCTAGTAAAAATATAAGTTATTTCTCAAAAATATTTTTCATTCATAAACCAAACACTAAAAATCTTTTCCGGAAAATATTTTCTACTCACCAACCAAACATGAGAAAATAAGTCAAAAATCTACTTATTTTCCAGGAAAATATTTTCTAGATACCAAACACACCCTAAACACACATAAATTCGAGCAACTTCATAATATTGAAATCAAGTGTTATATAATCATGAAAATCAAACTATACAATAAAAATTAAATGGTATCTCTTGGAAAAATTCAATTCACGAAAAGGAAACAATCCTAATAAGAAACCACGAGCTCGAAAACACGAAAGTGAACCTCGACCTTAACTTTTGTTTGTGAGTGAAAGGAAAAATATAAATAAAATGTGAGTTGTTTTTTTCCTTTTTCCATGGGTCTGTGAGTATGTTTGCTGATTTTACCCTTCTTTTTGGAGTGTCTGTAGGTGATGGATCCTTCTTTTTTTCTTGGATGCAGATTGTGTGAGTTTTTGCTTCTCTTTTTTTGGTAGTTGATCTTTTTTTCTTTGTGTGCGTGTGTTGTTTCTTTTCTTTTCTTTTATTTTTTCTTCATTTCCTGTCCCTTTTTCGTGTATTTGTGTGGGTGTTAATATAGTAGTGTATGTGTGTGTTGTGTTATAGCAAAATGGGGAGGGAAGTGGGGTTAAGGTGAGTGGAGTGGGGGTAATATTGTGAAGTGGGGGTGAGGGTAATGGAGGTGGATTGGGGTAGTGGGAAGATGTGAGGGAGTGTTAAGTTATTATTATTATTATTATTATTATTTTAAGAATATAATAATACAATATAATCTAATATAACATAATATTTTTAAAACTAAGAAAAATTGAGTAGTTAACTTATTTATCAAACTAAAAATAAAAACAAACAATATTTTTTAGTTATTTTTAAATCTTTTAAAATAAACTTACTAAAATAAGATAAAAGAAAAATATCTAATTTATATATAAAAACAATATTTATGTACTAAAAATGGTGTAATACCTTAAGTTCGGTCAAAAACACGTGTCTACAGTTTTCCCGTTTTTGACTGGAAACATGAAGAGTTTTGAGACAAAGAAGTAGATAACGTGACAAATTTTGACCAAACTTGTATTTGAAGTAAAATTTGTGTGGCCGAGTCTTGGTTTTGGACATCCTACATATCTCGGGTTATAAGGGAATCAGGTCATGTGTAGTTCAAGGAGATGAGGTGATGAGTTGGAAGTTAAGTGAGGTTCCATCGAGGCTCCAGGTCGCGGTTCTTTTCCTTACATAAAATAATGAAAGCTAATAGTCAAAAGGAAAATAAAAGTACAAGCTTTTATCTATGCAGCTTCTCTTGAGTCTTCACTTGAGTCTTTGACTTTCTGATATCACCGTGATTTTTTGGGTGAGTATCTTGATCTTTAAACTAAATTCGAGGCTTAACTTGCCATTTAGAGCGAGCTTTTGAAACTCTTCAAAATGACAATTTGAAAATGTTCTTGAATGACTGCATGTTTTCTCTATGCTGAATATAAATTGATATCAAGAAGTCAGGCTGCTACATGCATTGAAGAAACTTATTCTGGCTATCATGGGGATTGATCATTCTGAAAAGAGTTGAAACTTTCTTCTTCAATTTCAAATTCATGTTTCGCTTGAAGAAACCTGAAAATCATCACAAACAAAAGAAATAAACAAAAATTTTGCCGCAGTTTTCACTTGAAAATTTTTGTGAGTTATTAGAAGATATAAATTTTCAAAAATAAACTCAGACTAGGAAGTATTTATCCTAGAAGAAAAATGAAAAATAAAAGTCTCAGACTAGGAAGTGTTTATCCTAGGTGAAAATAAAAATAATGTCTTAGACTACGAAGTGTTTATCCTAGGAGAAAATAAAAAATAACGTCTTCGACTAGGAAGTGTTTATCCTTGGAGAAAATAAAACATAATGATCTCAGACTAGGAAGTGTTTATCCTAGGAGAAAAATTAAAGATCTCAGACTAGGAAGTGTTTCTCCTAGGAGAAAATAAAAAATAACGTCTCAGACTAGGGCAGTGTTTATCCTAGGAGAAAATAAAAAGTAACATCTTAGACTAGGAAGTGTATATCCTAGGAGAAAATAAAAAATAACAATCTCAGACTAGGCAGTGTTTATCCTAGGAGAAAATAAAAAAATAACATCTCAGACTAGAAAGTTTTTAATCTAGAAGAAAATAAAAAATAACAGTCTCAGACTAGGAAGTGTTTAGCCTAGGAAAAAATAAAAAAAAACGACTAATCCCATTGTCTAGAAGGGTCCTGCTAAACTAAATCTCATTATGTAGGAGGGTCCTTCTAATCCCATTGTCCAGGAGGGTCCTGCTAATTCCCATTATGAGAAGGGTCTTGCTAGTCCCATTATGAGGAGGGTCCTGCTAATCTAAATCCTATTGTGTAGGAAGGACCTACTAATCTAAATCACATTATGTAGGATGGTTTTGCTAATATAAATCTCATTATGTAGGAGGGTCCTATTAATCCCATTATGAGGATGTAGGA
>NW_006239178.1:199195-199401 GCF_000226075.1 Solanum tuberosum | reverse complement strand
AGGGTCCTGCTAAACTAAATCTCATTATTCAGGAGGGTCCTTCTAATCCCACTATGATGGGGTCCTGCTAAACTAAATCTCATTATGTAGGAGGGTCCTGCTAATCCCATTATTTATGAGGGTCCTGCTAAACTAAATCCATTATGTAGTAAGGTCCTGCTATTCTAAGTCTCATTATGTAGGAGGGTCCTGCTAATCTAAATCTC